>NC_135868.1:6950625-7020625 GCF_031162955.1 Sander vitreus
TTGTGGATCTACTGTATCAGTGTTTGAGTGTTTCTCCTGAGTCAGCAACTGTGCATCAAATGAGACACGTAGCACTAAACACAACCCGACATGCCATCAGCTGCTGTACTGCGCAGCCATACTGTACTGCCTTTTAATGTTGAGGAGAACGCAACGAACTCTGGCAGCCGTAGTGAAAAGCGCCCGTCATCTGCTATATCACTGCAGTGGCTGCAGCAGTCTTTTCATTTTCAAGGTGAAGGAGAGCTGAAAGCTGTGAGCTAGCACACTTTCTCTCTGCTCATTCCTGCAATTGAGCCTCAAACATTTTTCACATCCCAAACACACACTGTACAAAGAAGCACTGGGCTAGACTAATAGGCTAAGCTCCATACAGACATTTGAACAGTATGCACTGCAATGAATGCTTCACAACACACTGAGGTTAAGATATTCCATGGCAATTTGTCTTTTATATTTCACTAGATAGCAACAGTAAAACAACAACTTGGTACAGAGTCATGAGGCAATGCATCATAGCCGTTTCTTGACATTACAAAAGGGCTTAAAGATATACTTTTCTTTGACACTTAATAAAGTAATGTCCGTGCAGGTATGGCTAGTAACTTCAGCACTGTTTTCGTACTTACCAAAATGTGTCTGTAGCATTGTGTATCAAATACCAAAAGCTGGCATTAAATGTCTATAAGATTCAGAAGCTTTTTCACTAATCATTTGATTAGATCCTGATGTTTTAGACTATTTTATCATAGGGAAGTTGATATGTGGCAAGAACATTTAACACCTGAAACATCTGGGTTGTTTGGTTTAGTGATAAAAAGGTTTTTGTAGACAAAAACATGTTTCTATTTATCAAATTAAGTACCAAAACTCAAAAACTTTAAACAATAACCAGCCCTACTGGCAGGCAGCAAACTGTAAAATATGCTGAATACAGCCAAATAAACAGGCAAAGGTAATGTAAAAAGACTATTGTGTAAATCACCAACAGAAAATGATAGTGATGATGTTTGAATGAACCGATCTCACCCGTCTACTTCCCCCCCCCCCAGTAAACTTTTTCAACCAAAACCACCAGAGCTACACAGACACAGACATACGCCCATGGATGCATTGTGTGCTGCTGAAAATTACATGTTTCAGTTTGGAACAAGAGGCAACCATGTCATTTGAAGCAATGACCCTTCTCTCACACAAAGAAACAGCCGGCCTGTCTGCCACACTCTAACAGACGTCAGTAGTGAGCGAGTATGTGTGTAAGGGAAATAACAAGCAGTGGAAAGAGGTGAAGGGGAAGAAATGAAGTGAAGGAAGAAGGATACTGGGAGAGAAGGCTGTGCCGCGTTGATTAGGCTCTGGGGACAGAGGCAGAAAGAATAGAGAGAGGCATAGTGCCTTTCAAGAGCTGATAACAACACACATGCATACATACATATATAACGCTTCATGACAACAAACACGGTGCAGAAATGATAACAAAGGAAGCCTTCAAATAGCATCATACAAATCAAGAGCTGTGAATGCCTCTCTGCAGCACTATAAACCACTGGTTTGAAAATGGGCTCCAGAGACCTCAAGCTTTACATGTTGCACAACAAAATGTTACTGTTTAATGTATTACAAAATAACCCAAAAGGTTAAGTAGATGAATAACCTTTAGGTTCCAATCTCATCACCATATTATCGATAACAAAACCATTCCTTCAATCTTGAGAACAAAATCTTGAAAAGTCCAAACATTTTGATTCCCCAGAACACAAGGTAATGCTATTTAAGAAAGCTGTTGTCTGTGCAATGTTATCCCTATGGAATGTCTTTGTAAACAACCCATGTTACTCCTAATATTATTTTACCTTTCATATGTATTCTGTTGATTTGATACTGTGTGTAATTTTAGTTTAGGCTTTTTTTTTTTTTTTTTCTTCTCAGTATTTTAGTTTATTTTTATTGGATTATGCATTGGAGATAGAGCTGGGCAATATATTGATATTATATAGATATCGTGATATGAGACTAGATATCGGCTTAGATTTTGGATATCGTAATATGGCATAAGTGTTGTGTTTTCCTGGTTTTAAAGGCTGCATTACAGTAGAGTTATGTAATTTTCTGAACTTACCAGACTGTTGTAACTGTTCTTTGCCTTTACCCACTTAGTCATTATATCCACATTACTGATGATTATTTATCAAAAATCTCATTTTGTAAATATTTTGTGAAAGCACCAATAGTCAACACTACAATATCGTTGCGGTATCGATATCGAGGTATTTGGTCAAAAATATCGTGATATTTGATTTTCTCCATATCGCCCAGCCCTAATTGGAGAGTGCCCCGATTAAGCCTTTAAAGGGTTTTTTGTATCTCTCCATCACATCTTTTATTGTGTATATTAATCTGTAGTATTTGTATATGTGTAAACCAAAAAACTAAACTAAATGTCCTTAGGAGGCTTGTTTTATCTGACTACCAGTCCAAAACCTAAAGACATTCAATTGATAATAGAGTAGAGGACCAAATCCTCACATTTGTGAAGCTGGAGCAAACAAATGTTTGTCATTTTCCTTCATAAATGACTTAAAAAAGTAATGTATTACCATTAGTGTTGATTAATTTTCTGCAGATCGACTTTTTGAATTGATTTATTCAGGGGGTTTCCAATCTTTTTTGCACTTTTTTTTGCTGAGTCATATCGCTTCTTGTCAGCCAGGTAGCAAATGTTCTGAGATCTGGTACCGTGTCAACGGGAACCTCTGGATTAATCAACTAATTGTCGTAGCACTCTTCAAGACAGAGATCAAGATAAAGATCTAAGAGAGTTGGTTAACAGATTAGATGTGTGACTGGAAGAAAGAGGTAGAGGTAGACAGATGCAAACCTGTGGCAGATATTTTACAGTCGCCTGTTGCAGAGGGCTCTCCATCATGGAGTCCAGTCTCTCTGATGAGCTGCTGGTCAGCCCTCCCCAGTCTGTCTGACTGGGAGTGGTGCCCGCTGTTTCTGGTGATGTTAGTGGCAGGTCGCTGGCATAGCCCGACTCCAACAGAGAATACTGTTCCTGTGCACGAACTGGGGTGTCCAAGCTAAATCCCTTGACAGCCATAGTCTCCTGAATCCACATTTGGTTAGAGGACATGGGGAAATCCCCTGCAGGCATCTTGGCTCTACTTTTGTCTTCCTCAGTCAGTTGGACTTTGAGAATATTTCCTGTGACTGAAGATGGGGCAAGGGGCTCTTTGCGCACCTCTACCTCACTGTCACGTTCGGCCCTCCACACTGGAGAGCCAAAATCACTGGGGTACACTGTCCTCACCACGCAGAGTTTACCATCCACCTCACGGATATGGACCACACCTTTGTGCTCCCTCCCTGAAGGTGTCCGCACCACTGCTACAGTCCCTTCTGGTCCTCCTTTAACTCCCCCATCCCCCTTTTCCTCTCTCTCTACCCTCCCCTTTTCTTTTTTCTCCTTCTTCTGTCGGAGGATCCAAGGTTTCTCTAGGACCCCTTGGACTTTCTCCTTAACGCGGCAGACCCTCCCTCCACCTGGAGTGGTACTGCCCAGGGCTGAGGCTGTGTTGACTGGGGTGGTGGTTGTGGTTTGGCTTGGGATGCTGGAGACATCTATGATGGCGCTAACAGTGTCTTCCTCCCCTGGAAGGCAGAAAACCCCTCTCCAGGCTGGGCTGGGCTTGGGGGACACTTCAAGTAATCTGTTGCCCATTTGGCCCTCTACACTGGCACTCACGAAGCCAGGGGAAAGTGTATTGCTGTGAAGATTCGTTTTGGTATGAGTGAACTGGGTATCAGGCACTGTCATTCGAGTCCTAGCTCTGTTGCTAAAATCTGCCGTTTCTATAACTGCAGCCTTTTCCTCATCGTCTTCATCCTCTTCCTCTCTTTCATCAGGCTCATGGCTTCGTTGTCGCTCAAAGTCCTCCTGTTCTAACTCTCCTTTCCTGTTCTTCTTGCCCTTGTGCTTACGTCTGAAACGTAGACGCTTCTTTGGTGAAAGTGGGGGGCCTCCCCCGAGTTCCCCCTCCCGAGGAGGCCTGACACAACCAATGGAGTTCCCCATGTCTCTGATGTTGACAGATATTATGTTGTAAAGATAAAAAACTGCAGCAAAAATACAGGAAGTTAATCCATCAGAGAAGGGAAAATTATTATAATTATTATACTAAATTTAAATTTAGTCCATGTGTTTTAGAGCAAAATCCCATCCCTCAAAAAAAGAGACAGTGGAAAGGGAATGTTCAGATAGGCTGGCAAGTGACTGACAGTTCCCTCAATCTGTGAGTAATGTGAAGTTAGGAAGAGCACGTTTAGCTCCACTTTCCATGGCAGCATCTTAAATAAAATCCGGTAAATAGAAAGAGGGATGTATGAGCTGTCAACAGAGGAAAGAGAGGGAAGGTCAGTCTTTTTCTCAGGCAACTTTTGGTTTAATCCCGAAGCAGGCAGCTCAGGCCGACGTGTCACAGCTCCCACCTGTCCTTCCTCTTTCCTTCACCTCACCTGACTTGGATTCAGGGGCTGCACTGGCAAGCCCTGCTCTCTCCCTAAGGGCCTGCTGTGTAAAAGTGTATGAATATTGGCACACAGCTGGCTACTTTACTTGATCTGTTTATCCCAGAAGACATGTAGTCGCAGTCAAGGACACAAGGACACAGCTATGTCAGCAGAGCCACACAAGGGAGGAAAATAAATGTGGTTAGGGTCAGGTGTCTGATTTATCACCGGGCTTTTTGGCAGGTGAGCTGTTACCTGGTGTAAGGCAATGTGTCAGGCAGGATAATGAATGTGGGAGAGAGAAAAATGTAGTGCAGTCCGGTGCTATTCAGACCATTAGTGAAGCTTCAGCTGATTCACACACACACACACACACACACACACACACACATGTGACATGAGAACGAAGTGTGAAAGTCTGAGAGTATGTACTGCTGGATTTCTGGGAGTTTTGGAATCAGAGGCAGTCTTATCGCATTTATAATTCAATGTCACAATTCCCTCAAATATGAGTGGTGATTACTACGCAAGGCAGAGAGAAAAGCAACACCATCGTCTGCTGCAATTGCATTCTGATTCCTCTTTTTTACCTCGATAAACCACAAACAAAGTGATGTTGATGTCGGTTCCAGGTGCCAGAGCTCTATCTACACTCAGATCTAACAGCTATCTGAGCTCATGAATTAATGATGCCCATCTCTCCCACTGTGGTAATGTTATTGCAGTGCAAGAGGAGAGAGGTAAGATCCCTAACGCAAGTCAGCCATCGGTGGGAATCCTACCCGTCACGGTACTCGTAGTGGAAGTAGTATTAATGTTGAAGCTGTCGATATCCCTCGTAGTAACGGCGGGCTCGGTGTCTCATTCTGCCGAGACAGCACGACGCCCAGATTGGGTGTGGGTGAGAGATAGTGTGCAGTCAGCCAATGCTGCCGCAGATTGCTGTGAGATTCAGCCAATACTCTGACAGCTTGTTAAATACTCAATCAGAGCATCGGCTTCCCGCCCTGATGCTTCTCCTTGTCATCCTCCCACGATTTAATCCTGCCTCGTCATTGAGCTGACGCCTCACACGATGTGTCGACCCTTCCAGCTTGTGTTCGTTCCTCCTCTTAAGGGACTGTTGTTGTCAATATGTTGAAATCCCAAATTGCTGGCGTTAATTTCTCTCATTGAAAGATTGGCAGGAAAGTCTTCACAATGATTATCTAGGGCAGCCAGATACCTGTGGAATCAACTCACCGTAGTAGAAAACCCACAAAATGTAGCTGTGTGCCTGAGTAGGGTGCCGGTCTAAATCTAGAGGCAGCCAAATGCAGACAGACTCCACCTTAAGCTCCCCAGACACAGCTTTTGGCATCACATGCCTCTCCCCTAGATACACGTCTAAAGACACCTCAATGTCGGACTCCCTGAGGACCAGAGGTGGCTGAGAATTGTGTTCCAGGGCTGTCCAATCATAAACCTCCCATGTCCTGCTGTCAGTCTACCAGTTAAGTAAGCTTCCCCTTCCTCAGGTGGTGCAGTGCGACGATGCAACAGCCTGACAAAATCCACAGTTTGCAGCAGGTGGGGAGGTATTTAGACCATGTCTTATGCCGAGACAAAAAAAACATCAGGCTGGGGGGAAAAGGCTCTCGTTCCGTTTCTCTTCTGTGGTGTCTTTTCGTCTCTTAATAATTCCTCACGTCCACCAGATCTAATTTGGAAGAGGCATCTGGGGTAGGAGCCGGAGCTGGACTGAGGCAGAAGAGGAGGAAGGGAGGAAGAGACTGGTACGGTGTCAGCTTAGCTAAGGTCTTGTCAAGATCCAGATTAAAAGTAGCAGATTTACTTAGTCTACACGTACAGATGTGTACCTGGAACAGAGCCAAAGGGATTCAGTGTCCAGTGAAGGGCAGTCTTGAACTCCACGCAGCACAGCGGCAGAGGTTTAGGAGAAGAGGGTCTGCACTCCCCTTAATAAAAACAAAGACATGCAGGGAGCAAAAAACAGGAACACAGGGCGTCTCCGGCTAAAAGAAACCGTGGCTCCGTCAGACAAGCATGGCTGGATTGATCCGATTGATACGGTGGAGGCCAGAGAAACAGCAAGTGTGTGGCTATCCTGGAGAGAGTGTGAGTGTTTGTTTGTGCCTGCAAGGTTGGGCGGTCCCCCGGTCAGCTGTGTGAGCCCGTCTACATACGTGTCCACGAGTGTCTTGTCCTGCTGTGCGTTTGAGGCCTGCTGATCCGGGGAAGCCAGGAGCTCCAGTGACAGCAGGCAGCCTGGATTCGTCTCTCCCTTGGCTGGCTTCACTCTTCCGCTTTATCCCTCATTCACAGACGCCGGCAGAGGGAGAGAAAAGCTTTTATCTCCCGGCTGCTGCAGCTTCACACTCTCTTCTGCTCGATCTCTCGCTCTCACAATCCACCCCTCCCTCCGTGGTTTTCCTCCTCCTATCCGCTTGCTCGTTACTCCTACCGCTCTCTCTCTCTCTCTTTCTCTCTCGGCTGTTAGTGAGCAGCTTTCTATGCCACACATGCACACACACACACTTGACCCAAAAGCTTCCCTGAATGACAGCGAGCGGGAGAGAAATCAAATCTAAAGACTGTTGAGTTTCTGCAAAATAAATGAGAAGCAGGTTAGCACCTCAATTTGTTTCTCTCTCACTCTTTTTCCATCTATTCCCTTCAGTCTCCATCTGTCCATCAAGCTACAGGTTATGAATGGCTCTGGGGTGAAGAGTAGCGGGCGCGCGGAGAAGGGAGGGAGTGACGAAAGAGATTTGAGGGAATTAAGAGAACGTTGAAAAGGACAGAAGAAAAACAGGAGGGGCTGGATTCTTTTCTTTTTTTTTCTTTTTCTTGGGGGGAGAGAGAGAGACACTCACATGCACACACACACACACACACACACATCAGAGCAGTTATGGTTTGGAAATGAGTTGACGGAGATTTGTCTATACTGTTTATACAGAGGTCACTGGTTGTATTCGGTCATTGCAGGCTTTTTAATGGCAATATGGGATTTGCAGGGTTTCTGCATCACTGTGATGAAGTACCTGATTTTTACAGGCATTTAATCCATTGGATTAGCCCAAAATAGCCCTTTTTAATCTGATGTTTAGAATCTATAAAGGGTTAGTGCTGTGCTAAAACCATTACTAACGGATGGGTTAACCGGTTAAATCATCTATGTCAAGCAAAATGGCTTTTTGATAATTTCAAATCCTTAAATGTGATAATATACGGTTATTTTCTCAGTTTTATTACTGTAAATTATATCTTTGGGTTTTGGGGAATTGAGATTGCTACTTCTTTCTTATATTTTATGGACTGAACGATTAATTGGAAAAATGATTTACAGATTCATCGATGATGGGAACAAACATGAGTTGCAGCCCTAATAGACAAGTATACAATGGGGTAGAAAACAAAATAGAAAATTTGATCCATATTTCCCACAAAAAATAATAAGTAATGTAGCTGTATTCAGATTTTTAACTCCGCTCCTACACCACTGAACTCATTTAAAGTCATGTTGCCATCTACAGCCTCTATAGGCCTACACCCACCATCACTGCACAGACATGAGGTTGAATAACAGCTCATTCATACATGTGATTCTGTACAGTGCAGCATGATAGCAACACAGCAGGAGAAAAAGATTTGTCACCAGCACTGCAGATGTAAGAACTCATACTACTTTGCATATACAATAAGTGCCTAATGTATGGCGAACGTTTTTAGAGAGACAGATATGGATGGAGACCACTAACAGGCGGCAACTCTAAAGTGGTGAAAGCAATGGTAATCCATCTTCTTTCATTAACCAAATGCACAGAGAGCATAAGAGAACAACACACACCAACACACATGGAAAAGGCATGAACCAATGGGAGAAAAGCACTAATCAAGCCGCCGAGGCTTTCACCCCTTCGCTGTGGCTGCAGGCCATCATGAGCTGTGCTAATCAGACAGCAGCCTTCGTCTGAAACCAGTTTTAGCTTTTCACAAGACGCAGCCACTGCATGCTGGACTTTCAGAAGCTCTTTTGATCATATATCTAGCAGCTCTTTTGTCAATAATGTGCGCTGAAGCATTGTGATCGAGCTTGAGATTTTCATTATCATAATTCAGGCTCCCGTTTGTGCTCCTTACAGTCTGCTTGATGGTGGGAATCTATAGTGAAGTCAGTGTGAACCGTCACAGACGGTGATCAATTGATGCGACACAGGCCTAAATTAGTACCAAGTAACACTGATAAATTAAACCCAATTGCTGATTCTGCCATAAAGCAAGTCAGATAAACAGTGATGAATTTCTTCAACAGATCAGAAATTAACTCTGTGACGAAATTATCAGTAATGTACAGCTAGCTTAGCCAAACACAGGCAGACACAGTGCAACAGGAGGAGGGTCCACGGACAGGGATTTCTCTGTATGGCTAGAGACTTTTTTAACCAGCCGGGTCTTCTTTAATACTGAGCTAACTGGTGTCACCTAGTGGTTAGATTGAGTAACTACAGTCAAGTTTAAACGGGGAGTAGTGGGAATTTCTATTATAGACAATTTCTTGACTGTTCTGACATTCACAGCTGTGGTTGTCAGTGACATTCACACTACCTGGTATACAGGTTTGATTCCCAATGATGATGAGCATGTTAAAGTATCAATTAAAAGTAGTAATATTGTGAACTGTGAAAGTTAGAAAAAATGCTAGAAAGCTGTCTGCATGCTTTGACAAGCAACATTTAAATACAAGTTTTTGTCGCTTTCTTGCAAAAAAAGATTGGAGTTTTCATTTTATTTGCTTTCGATGATAATGAGCTGGTGGCTGACAGATATTTGCAAGAAATTGTTAATAAAATCCTCGGAGTTTAAAGCTGTTTGACTTCAGCAGGTTTGCTGAGGAAGCAGGTTGTCTGGGCCAGCTGACAGAGTAAGGTAACACCTCATCTGTAACTTGATGGGCCAGTGAAATTATATGGGTTATAACCGTTATAACCCAAATGAAAAATGACAGCTTACTGAGAAACATCCTGATGTGCCGAGACACTCCTTTGCTACTGGTCACAAAGACTTGGAGGCTTGTTTTCAAATATGAATTCATCATCATAATACTCTTTGTCATCATTGATGTTCAGACCAAAGCAGGTAAAAGTGCATATGTGGGCCATGCTGCATTTAAAGCATTTAGTGACCATTTTTCCTGTGTATCGCACTAAATACTGCACTAAAACCACATGTTTTCACAGTTTGAGCGATGAGATGTTAATACAAAGTAATTGAAAAGGTCGTTTTTGTCCATGTCAAACAGGACGACTCTCAGTGTGAGCTTGAGATGGATGTTCCTTGTGTCTATTTGAAAAGAGCAGAAACAAATCCAGATGTAGTTCAAATCCTGACATAAGATTATCCCATTTATATTGCATTTTTGGGGTGTAATTATACGGTGACATGAGGACATATGAGCACATGTTGCTGATCACATGTTGCTGATCTACCACCTTGCATTTACAGTAATAATCATCAAACCACAACACAGTGCAGGGACACAGAGCTCTGACGGACTGGAGTCTCTCACTGCAGCTCTGAAAAACTGTCGTCATCTCATGAACCCACTGAACTCTGAAATTAGTTGCTGCTCAGCATGCCAATTCATTCTTTCCATCTCTTTATTTATTTTTATATCTCCTCCGTTGATTTCCTCCAGAACTCTGCAGCCTGTTTCAGCCCCAGTCCTGTCTGTCATCTTTGGGTAAGTCCTGTAGTCCCTCCACCCCTCTCGCTCGCTCTCTCTCTCTCTCTCTCTCTCTCTCTCTCTCTGTGTAACAAGATGTTCTGCTGAGTCATGCCCACTGGAACGGTTGTCGGGGTGTCACGCACTACTGTTTCCATAGCAACCAGCTGGCAGTGTCACCTTGCTAAGGGTCACATCACAGCACAGTCTAGTGGCCAACCATAGCAACTACAACGGGCTCATGAACGTTTCTTTCCAAAAATCAACTGGACAAAAAATGTTCCAGCAATAAAACATAACAAATAAAAATTAGATGCTTTGTTCAAGCTAAAAGGTTTTTGTCTGCAACCTCGGACCCAGTGGTAATGGGAGCCCAGCTGTAATGATTTCAACAGAGTACAACCCTGTCTGCAGGCCACAGTGATGCAGATACATTTAGGGAAATTTATTCCACATCAGGAATCACAAAGAATACACAACAGTTCAAATGACTGACACAATGCCCTTTAGACAACAATGCAGTATTTAGATTTCTCTCCATTTCAAACTTGTAGTTGAAAAAAGCTTTTAAGCTGCATGTTTTTTTTAAAACCTGCAGCAAAAATCGAGGCTCAGGGTTTATATGGATGCCTACGGACTGAACATGTCTCCTGTGATCCCTTTACGCCCGAGCTTTTCCAACTGCCAAACTGAAGCCAAACAGCGGCCTCGTGATGTTTTAAGGACGAATTCCTGCAAGGCCCTGCTCAGAGGTGGTTTTATGCCACAGACTGAGGACAACAACATGATTAAATCACTGATGTGTCCAAATGCCTTTGAGCACAGAGTCACATTGTATACCCCTTAATACGCTTATAAAACACTAACCTGCATGAAAACTTGTACAACTACAGTAACGTGTATAAATCCAACTAGCATTGCTGGAAGAAAACCCTTAAGACTCTGAATCCATCTTACTCAGAGGTTCCACAGAAGAATATCAACGTGCACACAGTCTTTCTGATTTCCACTCCGTGGTGAAAAAAGCAACCTTTTCTGTTGTATAACACACACACACACACACACACACACACACACACACACACACACACACACACAGCTAAGCCCATCCTGGCAGTGACCACAACTCAAATCCCAACAGCTGGACAGAGATGCTGGGTAACAACAGGACAACACAGAAAAGTAGATAAATAATTAAGTCCCCATTTGGAGCAATCTGCTTTCGTTAAAATCCAGATTGAATCACAACAGTAATGATGCGGGTAGTAATTCAATTATTACATAATCAATTAGAGATAATATGTCAATAAGAGCTGAATATGAGAACCTTTAGCTGCCCATTAAGCTTTTCAAATCGAGAACTCAAGAAGTTATGTTCATGCCGGTTTGACTGAAATAACCACTAATTGAGTCCAACACAGGACACACAGAGCCAGAAGCCACAGAACAGCATATGAAGGGCACGGACCTGGAAGTGAAGGATGATGGTCCAGATGAGACCTAACGTCAGCTTGGGGTTCCCGTCGGTGATGTCATCGTTCCTGATGTTCACAAGTTTGACCTGAAAACAGGGAAACAGAAGAGCTTTGGTTTGGTAACAAAATGCTCAAAAGGAGAAGATCTGCTAAGAAAACACATAAATCATTGTTTGTTTTCTGCATGTTAATGATGAAAAATTATCTCTGCTCCAACTATCATGCTCCATTAGAGAGAAATCTTGTGGCTTCGGCTAAGCTAAGCCAAGCCACCCGGGCTGTGTAATTAGACCTGCAGTGAAACTCAGAGAGGATTCAGAGGAAAAAAAAAGGTCAGTTCTCCATGGCTGCTGCCTCTAGGGAACAAGACGAGAGAGACGCAGTTGAAGAAAGATGGGGACTTGAGAGATACAGTATGGAGGAAGAGTGTGGTTTAAAGGAGAGAAAGAGCTGCAGTTTGAGAGTAAACGATAAGATGCAGTGTGCAGTAAGTGAGAAAGATGAATTCATGATAGAGAGGAAACAATGAAAGACGCAGTATGTGGGGGGGGCAGAGAGAGTCGGTAGGTGCTTTATGAAAAATGTTTAGTACAGTTAAATAGATGTCTCTCTCCCTCGCTCTTCTCTCTCTCCCTCTCACCACATTTCTAAACTGCCCAGTCCCTGGATGAAAAGTACAGTATTTCCAATTACTCGCTTATGCAAACTTTGTAGAATTTGCTGCACCGGACTGTAAATAGCAACCAGGAACTTTAAACTACATCAAGGCCTTTTTCACACCAGGCATGTTTGGAGAAGCTGGCAAATAGCTTTCACACAAACTATCCCACACAGACAGCTGAAAATGAGGTTGGCTGTGGTTGTGCAATTACTAATACCTCGAAATCTGTACACAACAATATGAACGCATGTGCACAGTCCCCAGACTGGACTAATACTCATTAAGATATTTACCTCCGGCAAGGAGGTTATGTTTATGGCTCGGTTTGTCTGTTTGTTGGTCGTTTGTTGGTTTGTCTGTTGGTTTGTCTGTTAGGTCTTGGTGAAACTTGATGGAAGGGTGTAGCATGGGCCAAGGAAGAACCCATTGAATTTTGGAGTGGATCCAAATCCTGGGGCGGGGACAAATTATTTGCGAGATAGGGCGTTTGGCGCCATTCATGTGTTGTTGGAATAATTGAAATAATGAGTTCCCGACTTAGCTATTTCACACTGCATTAACATTGTGAAATAGGGCATGCCTTAGCAGAGGCCTGCACACTCAGAGTACCCCTCTAGTGTCCTAATTTCATAATCCTTATGGAAAACACACAAGGTTAATACTGACAAAGAGCTAGACATTTTCATCATGTTTGTCTCAATTCACAGATTATAACAACCAATCTGGAACAAGTGCTGACTCATTTCATGGAATTATAAATAACAAAACTGTCAACTGTTTGCTCAACTAACAAGTGACTAGACACAACCACCAGAGCTGTGTGTGTGTGTGTGTGTGTGTGTGTGTGTGTGTGTGTGTGTGTGTGTATGTGTATGTGTATGTGTGTGTGTGTGTATGTGTGTGTGTGTGTGTGTGTACCTGTCTCTGTTTGAGGAAGTCCAGCGCTATTTGGACATTCTGTAGTCGATGAAATCTCATTCGCCCCTTTTCTCTTGGCTGGAAAGAAAAGAGAGAGAAAATAATGAGGAAAGTCAACAAATCAAATTTAAACTCAGTAGTTTTTTTAGTGACACAAACGCAGGAGGCAGCAGTGAGTGCAAATAAAGCTCAATTCAATCCACAGTGCAGTGAAGTAAAAAATCTGCTCTGGGGGCGCTGTCTTCAACAGGAGCTGTTAAAGACATGCCAAAACTCAGGTGCGAACTACACCCAAACCATGCTGCTCTTCGATTGAAAAATGCAAACTTCATATCAGATAATTCTTCTCATTTTCTTTATTCAACACCACATTTTCACAATGTTTAGAAAGAAAGAAAGAAAGAAAGAAACAAAAACAAACATACAAAGAAACAAAAGCAAGAAACAAAGTAAGAAAGAAACAAAAAAAGAAAGCACACACACAAACATTACAAACACACTTTTGCTGCAAAATGCAGGTGCAGATGTGGGTTCACACTGTGCTGGTAAAAAGAAGGTACACTCAGGGTTAGTCATCACATCAGCGAGGGGAGAGGAGAGGAGAGATGGTGTATGTGTTTTCTATGGCACACATTACAAGTCTAAGCTTGACACACAGTTTGCGCCATTGCATGTTTTCCTCTACCTGTGTTGCTCAGTGTGTTGAGCTACTAAACCAAGTCAATCTGCTCAAACATCTTCCATCCAATCAGAGGGAAACACTCTTTAATTGCAATATACTTTTTTGTTACTGTGATTATTCCTATTACTGCTTCAGAAATATGTTTACATGTCAGTCCTAAACTTTCAATATCCTCAATATAGACATGTTTTGCATTTACAATTAAATAAAACAACAATAGTTTAAGTCAAATACCTCATTCTTTCCAAATTACAGCTACAAATACACACTCCCTGGTCACGTTATATAAAATGTACTGTAATCCAATACAACAGATGCCACAACTTCTTATAATGTTCAGTTTTTGGTGAGGTGTTAATTCAGCTCTATGTTGATTATTGAGGTCCTAGTTAGTGATAGTTTTGCGCTGTAATCAAGTGTGTTTCATCCTCATGTTTGTAAATGAGGTGGGCAAAACATTAGAAGCATCTTTCAATCTGATACAGTCGAATTTAACAACACTCCAAACTACAACCTCAATAATAAACATATAGTTACATAAACACCTCTTTGAACTGAACTTTATAATATAAAGGCAGATTTTATCGCTGAGTTGTTGTTTTGGATTGCATTAGATTGTTAATAAAGTGGCCACTGAGTGTATGATGATATTTAAGTAATATTTTATTGTACACAATTCATGCAAAATAGTCGTAGAGCATTGTCGGTTGAAAATCTTTACAATGCCAACTTTTCAGAAACAGCCCTGTTTTTAAAGGGTTGATGAACTTTCATTCCTGTCTGTCTGTCTGCTCAAAGAGAAACACATAATTTGAACATAAAAACCATCAACACATATGTTATGATGCTGTAACCCAACAGAAATGACGGCCTGCATGTAGTGTGATACAGTAACACAGCATTGTATGTTGTCATGTGCAGCCCAGTATGGTTTCTGGTCAGAGGTCAGTGGCACAGCACTCTCATGCAGCCACACAGCTCCACCTATTGGGGGCAGAGGGTGAAGCTGAAGGGTCAGAGGTCAGAAGTGACAGAGCGAGCGGTGAGCGGCAGAGGGGGAGAAGGGTTGATTCAAACATACTCCCTGAGCTCCTTCCTCCTCCTCATCCTCCCCTCCGAGCAAGATGAGAGGGGGGGCCCGCGAGGTGTATGCCCTTTTCTGTGTAGGGCCGCTTTTCTGTTGCTATGGTAACAAAAGGAGGTGGGGGGGTATGGGAGATAGAAAGAGAGGAAGAGTAAGAAGAGATGAAGTGTGAGATTTGATGGATAAGGAGGACAGAGTGAAAGAGGGCAGGACCAAGTGAAAAAATGGACAAAAGTACCGTAACTGCAAAAAAAGATTATAAAATAATGTAAACACTGTGAAAAAAAGTCAGTTTAACTCACTCAGATCATTGTTCATGATGGTGACAGGGTCAGAAAGGAGCAGTGTGTCCTTTGTGTGATCTTGTGTGTACATAAGCAGACCAGAGTCAGCAGTCTGTTTCTGTTAGTCTACCTGTCTGCCACTGAACCAGCCTGCGTCACATTGTGGCCTGTTTACCGTCAGCATTAGGACTAAGGCTCTTACATCATCACGCTGAGCAAAGTCGGGCCACTGGTGCTCAAGCTAACAAACATTACTAGTGTGCCAGCCTGGAGCAGGGAGTCACCCAGAATGTCTAAAACCTTCAAGCTGGAAAAGGTTTAACTGCCTCTCGAACTCCAGCGTTATTTTTGAAGAGTGTGTGCCACATTCTCAGGATTGTGATGCACTGAGCTGGGGATGCTAGGGTGTGTAATGAGGTAGAGGAGGAGTGTGAAATATTAGTAAGTAAGATGAATAATCATGTGTCTCTGTGTGCGCGTGTGTGTGTGTGTGTGTGTGTGTGTGTGTGTGATAACAATGCATACCAGGGTGACTCCAGAGAGGACC
Organism: Sander vitreus; assembly: GCF_031162955.1. NCBI lineage: Eukaryota > Metazoa > Chordata > Actinopteri > Perciformes > Percidae > Sander > Sander vitreus. The sequence continues at coordinate 6,966,517 of NC_135868.1, forward strand.
TCCAGCAAGGAAATCAGGTTGTGTCCATCCCTCAGGTCCTCGTACAGGTCTGTGATGTGTTTCCTCACCTGAGAAAGGAGGTAGGAAAGAGGGAAGGAAGAGGTTAGGTGATAAGGGATTAGGGAATAAAGGGAAAGGAATGAGAAGGGAAGAAAAACAGAAAGAAAAAAAGTGAATCACACACTCCAATCAACCCTCTGTTGACTCAACACTGTTGACATCTGCCAGGCCGATTTTGCCCCACAGCTGACGGGGCTGGTGGCAGCGGTTGCCGGGCCAACAGAGGCGATGCAACAGCTGTGGCCCCTTGTCTCTGTTGCCATGACATCGCAACCACAGGGAGTGGGGGTAGGTTGTCACCGGTGGCAACCGCTGCTGACACGGTGACTCAGCAGCAGCCTGATCAGCATCAGTGCTCGTTTTGTTTGAAAGTGGAACACTCAGTGAGACAGACAGACAGACAGACAGACAACTAAACTAGTTTATCCATATTTTGTATGAATTAGAGGACTTTAAATTGAAATGTATAAGCAATCCATTGTTTTATTTTGTTTATGAAACCTTAATTCCAACAAGACCATGACTAAAACGTTGCTCTTCACCTGCTCTCCTGCATGAAAATAAACTATCAAGAATAGAAAGGAAAAATCGAAAACTAATATTGAAATACACAAAAACATACTGTATTACGGCTTTAAAGCAACATTTCTCACTGAGTGGACAAAGTTAACATGCTCTTGTGGAGACATAAAAGACTAAAAGATTATAGGTTTATGAATAGAGAAAATATTTGAAAACAACGCATAATCTCTTATGAGATCAACTGAATAAGACGTGACAAAAAAGTAGAGTGTTTCTAGGTCACTAGCTCTTATTCTATTCAAGACTACTTTCCAATTCACCAGTTTGAGAAAGAAGAACAGTAGGTATCATAAAATGTCTGCAGAAAAACTCGGGCAATAGCAAACAATAAGCTTTAATTTTGCAAATAAACTATTTGCTGCTTCATCTGAAAGCAGACAGTGGAAAGAGAGGGGCATCGGCATGCAACCAAGATCCAACACACCTACTCCAACTTCTAAAGTGCTTCAAAGCAGTTTCTTCAAAAATGCAGATCTACATAGGCAACTAAGGGCACGTCTACCTGCATTACAGTGATTTTCCTGCTTCTCGCATGCACCTGCACTGATAAAAGTTTTGCTGCAGTCCTGGCCTCAGGACAAGAAACCGTAGTACCACATTTCACCACAGGAGGGCAGAACAGTCACAAAAGTAAAACCTAGAGAGGTCCTTCACCTTCCAACCAAGTCATGATTCACAGAATGTTAATTCAAATGAAACAACTATCCTGGAACTCTTTAAGGTAGATGCCTTAGGCAGAAGGACTTTTTTTTTTTTTTTAAAGATTATTTTTTGGGGGGCATTTTAGGCCTTTATTTGTATAGGACAGCTGAAGACACGAAGGGGGAGAGAGGGGGAATGACATGCAGCAAAGGGCCGCAGGTCGGAGTCAAACCCGCGCTCTACCAGGTGACCTACCCAGGCGCTCAGAAGGACTTTTTTGAGGTGGAGCTCAGAGCTATAATTGTCTTTGGCTTAAAGCTACAGCTACAAAAGTAAAAAAATAAAAAAAATCCCTCCACTTGTCCTCAATAACCCCTTTTTTTTATTTTTACTTTCCATATCCACCTTCCTTCTCCTCCCGCATCTGTGTCACGCTCTCACTCTTCTGTTGAAGGATGACATCAGCTGTTTTAGAAGGGAGCTGATGGAAGAAGTGTTAATTAGATGTCAGGAAGAAATGGCGCATCCAACGCTGACTGGAAATGAGGTGCTGCTTTTGTCTAATTGTGTCTCAATGTGTCAGAGCCTTCGTTTGGTTCCAAGTTACCATCAATGAGTGGATTCATCTCTGCCCATGTTGTGTTTAATACCAGTTTACTGGAAGCCCACCCTGTGATTTGAAATGAAACCAACCCTCCCGAAAAATCTACTAATAACCAATACTATATCTGGACTGTGAGCCATCAGCATTGCGTTTCAGAGTAAACAACAAATCCTTTTCATACTGTTAGCATACTTCTTATGAATTTTGATGATCGTAGGTGCATCCAAATAATAAGCCTACATGCATATATGGACCAAACCTGCAACAATGTTTAAATGTATTCTTTTCTTTAAAGCTGCTTGGTGTATCTACGCTGCATAAAATCACAGTGCTAAGTAGGCTGCCCCCATGGAGCTGCCCCCATCTTTTTATTTATGTTCCCGTTGGCGTCCAGAGATGGCACCTCAGAAAGTCCTTAAGTCCCACTGCATGATGCAACACATCAAAAACCAAGTCTACAGTAGACAGCAGTGTGTGATACTCACTGTTGTTAAAACAACATCCAGTAAGACAGAGTTCAGTCTTGGGTCACTGAATTTAAAATCACTCCAACACGCAGCTGAATCTGCAGATTGTTATTTTGTGATGTTTTTTGTGTGTGTACGAGTGCATCTTCACGGATGTTGCTCACACAGCCAGCTGTGTCGGATGTGCAGTGACGGCAGCTGTCACATGGAGCTCGTGTTAAGGACCAAGATGACAGCACCTCGGCAACAGCATCAGCATATACTGATATACTCAGGACAAATCTGTGGACTGAATATGGGGATAATTGTAACCGCTTTTATCAGCTCAAATAGCTTCCAATATTTTCAGTCACTTTTTGGATAAATGTCTTAATAAATTGCCTCCTTCTGACTTCATAATACAAAGCTTCAAGATTTGTGCTCACTGTGTCAACACCCTGCTGGGTCAAAATGTGTCACTGCATGCCAGCAGGTAGCTCAGTCTATATTGGCCCCTTGTTTGCACTGCGCGCGCACGCACACCTATCAACACCCTGCACACCTGAGCAACCAAAAACATACCAGACGTGACACACACATACAGAGCATACAGGAAACAAGGAGCGATTATGTCACCCAATAGGAAGCTGAGGGCAATGAGCAGCTGTTTCTGTCTACATCTACCTCTTCATCTTTTCTTTAATGTCCCTTCTCTTTGTCTCATGAGCTTATTTTCTATTCCGTCTTTCTCTCTTAATCCCCCCCCCCCTTGTTTTCTCTGTCTGTGTTTGCCTGTAAATCCCTGCAGATAGGGAGGAGGTTTGTAGACTCAACAGTGCTGGCTACGAGTCAACAGATGATGAGAACACAGAAGTATTTCACCCCCTCTCTATTAAAGAACACTGTGTTGGGACATAATCGCCTATTGAAATATTACTTCTTTAGCAACACTTCGTCATCTAACTAGCAGCAGATATTTCAACGGATCAGAAAAGAGTTGTTTCTCCTCTTTCATATGTTTCCATGTCACCCTTCCCCTCTCCATCTTCTTCCACCCATCCTGTCTTACCCTCGCTGCTTTCTCAATCTCGCTACGACAGTAAAGTTCAGCACTCTAACAATGACAACCTAACTCTACATGACCTCTGTGCAAATGTAATGGCTGGCTGTGTGTGTGTGTGTGTGTGTGTGTGTGTGTGTGTCTGTTGTTCACGCTGCATTATGCCACCTGAAGCCATTTCTTTCTTGCTCTATTTGTCTCTTTTCGAAGCATTTCTGTTTAAGGTGTTTCTAGGTACTTCATTTTAAGATTGGTAGAACAAGTGATCGAAACAATGTTTAAAATTGTAGTTTTTTTCTAAATATATATTTAGGTATATTTTATATATAATAAATTATACAAACAGACAAACTGCAAATAGCTCATTTGAGATGGTAGAACAAGTGAATATTAGAAGTTTTTGCTGACTTAAATTAAAAAAAAACCTAGGAAAAAGAATGAATCAATTAAGTTTCAATGTTTCAGCAGTTTTTCTTTCATGTAACAATAATTTGAATTAATAATTAACTTGCATGTTATGTTCTCGATCAATCAATTAATTGTTTGGTCTAGAAAATGGTGGGAAATGTCCATCACCATTTCTTCAAGCCTGAGATGACTTATTCAACTTGTTTGTTTGGTCCAACCCAACCCAAACATATTCATTATTCTCCTCAGAAAAACAGCAAATATTTTAGATGCATTTAAAAATCTGGAACCAGATATTTTTTTTCTTAGTTTTTTTGCTTTGAATTATCTAAATCATCCAAAGTTGCTGCCTATTCATTTTATATCAATCAACTAATCAATTAATTAAAAACCAATCATCTGCTCTTATGTAATGTTTGTAATGTAAAGCACACTCAGCAGCAGTAAAACAGAACCATCCTTATACAAATGAATGGGAGATGCATCTCCAGCACTGAAAAATCACCCCGTCTCTCCGTCTGCTGCTCTCGCTCTCCATCTCTGACCTACATTTACAGTCAGTGGTTGGTCTGGCAGGGCCAGCAGATATAGAGTTACATTCAGAGGCTGGGCACCGTGACGACAGTCGCTCCGGAGTTATGGGGTCAGACAGACACTTCATTCATGTGACAGAAATACCCAGCATTCTCCTCTCCTCAGAGTCCTTACTGCCTGTGTGTGTGTGTGTGTGTGTGTGTGTGTGTGTGTGTGTGTGTGTGTGTGTGTGTGTGTGTGTGTGTGTGTGTGTGTGTGTGTGACACATGCTATACATACTGTACTTTATGGGAGTGATAGAAATGGCGTGTGTGTGTGTGTGTGTGTGTGTGTGTGTGTGTCACATGCTATACATACTGTACTTTATGGAAGTGATAGAAATGGCGTGTGTGTGTGTGTGTGTGTGTGTGTGTGTGTGTGTGTGTGTGTGTGTGTGTGTGTGTGTGTGTGCAGAATGTGACACTATGCACACATGTAGGCAGCAAAGGCAGCTGTCTGGGGCGTACAAAGGAGACACTTACTGTAAATAGCTCATAGGTATAACCAAGATAATAAATCGGTGGCTGCATTCAATATTCCATACTAACATGCTATTTAGCGCGCTCAAACAGTTTGCTATTTTTAGTACGTCCAAAACCTTAGTATGAAACCATTAGCGCTTAAATTATTATAATTATGATAATAATAAATACTATTTACGGTAAAATATTACAGTATGCAAACACTGGACACTACGCCATCATAAAATATCCAACAATGCAATGTGGTAGTAACAACAACGTTCATGATAGACAAACGGGCAGCGACCGAGGCAGCTCCGCAACACTTCAATCTACATTTCAACATATTAAAAAGCTGTTGTTTTCCACCTTTTTGAGTAATTGAAGCATTATCTCATCTGGCGATAACAGTAAAGCTGAGGACGACATGGGTTACCATGGTTACACGTCTTCAACCGGCAAGAAGGCTCTCAGAAAGTGACGTGGTAATACAGCTCAGTGCGTCCGAAAAGATACTTCTGTTTATTGACACAAAGGTATGCTGAACGATAGTACACATACTGAGTACATAGTGCGTAAGGGATTTCGGACGCAGCATGCGTTTCCCTTCCAGTTTCATTATCTTCAACAATCTATGTCACCTACTATAAGGGTTTGACTCAGCATGCAGCATTTTAACATGACTTTTTTATTTTTTCTTAAGATTTTATTTTTTGGGGCATTTCCACCTTTAATGGATAGGACAGCTATACATGAAAGGGGAAGAGAGAGGGGAAAGACATGCAGGAAATTGTCACAGGTCGGACTCGAACCTGGGACCTTCTGCGGCGAGGCATATACCTCCATATAACGTATGTGCGCCTGCTCTACCAACCGAGCCAACCCGGCCACCACATTTTGACATGATTTGAAGGCCGTCAGGTGTCATTATGCATTTCTGTCCTTACTGTGAAGGGAAGAACTGTAGCTCTTATTTAGCTAAATGGTATTAGAGACGTTATGCAGCTGCTCATTCCGATTTAACTTGTTCCGTTTGTTTCTTTATCGATGACTAAGCATACAACAATCACGTTCAGTATACTAGTGAGACAACGACAGTCTGCCAATCAATAATTCAATATCGGCATTCCAGTAAACATTTCTATATTCACAACCGCTATTAAATACTCATTCAAGACGATCATTTAGTTTATTTAACTCTTTGCTTTTGATGCTGAACACGTTCAAAGTGTTAACAACGCCAGACAGAGGGAAACTGTTTAACAAGCTGTAACGTTAGAGCCATTACTAACAGAGATGAAGCAAACCAGCAGACAAGGCCACATTAACACTGATCAGTCCACACAGGACTGATGAAGCCACACGGTCTCAGCTCAGAGAGGTGGAGGGAAAAGAAACAGACCAGTAGTGTGTTCTTAAAAAAAAAACAGAAGGTAGGTCAGCTTTTAGAACAGGGTATGGTATATGACATATTAGAGTGTATAAAGCCCTTTGAGACATGCATTTAAAAATGATGTGGTTAAACCACGACTCAAAAGTATTTTTGTAAGTTTGTTTGATCTGTGTTGGTGAGAAGTAACACAATTAAAATCTTATTTATATTGAAGATAAGGGACGAGATGATACATTTCAAGACCAAACCTTCAGCATTTAATATAAAATAGCCCCCACAAGGATTTCCACAAACCAAAACAGAAACAAATGCAAACCATTTGTACTTTGACACATACCTTGATGAGATGCTTGTTGACCCATTTTGTGAAGGTTTTCTTTTGCACCCTGTCCCGCTCATCTGAAGAAAAGAAAAAGAGAGGAGGGAGGTTAATTACAATAATCCAAATCTAGCATGGTTGCTGCAGCATGCGTGATTACCCTACTGAGTACACTATACTACTTATGTAGATGACGAGGTCATACACAAATACACACACACCAGCTTAGAGGAGTTAAGTAATGGGCTAAACAGCCCCTATGGGGAGACTATGGGGAGTTAGTGATGATGCTGTATTCACTCAGACTCAGGAATGGATTGTATTGATTTGTGAATAACAATATGAGAGGATTTCTGCAGGAAAGTTGCCACCCAGACTTAGTAGCTGCTTGTATTAAGCTTTTTTGTTAACACGCACCTTAATTTCATTACTCAGTAAAAGACACACAACCAAGAGTAACTGGATATCAGTCACATACAGTAGGTACATTGACTTCTTCACATTATTACATGTTCCTTATCTTCCTCAACAGTGATGAATAGCAGTATATGAGCTGATGTAAAGACAATCACTTGTTAGGAAACTGAAGGTTCTTTGAGTTCAAGGTCCTGTTGATAATATCCTATTTATCTTATTGTAAAGTCTTGAACAGCTATCTTTATGTTTTACTTAGATGACCTCATCCAGGTTGTAAAAACGGAGCTCAGAAAAAAAGGCTAGCAGCATGTTTATTTTTTTATATAGAGCTCCCTTTGTCAGTTCAGTTTATGAGGTTCCCAGTAACATGTTCCTGTCTGTTACAAAGTCAAACTGAAGTGTGATTTGCAGCCAGGCAGACCTCCAGCCTGCGTCCTCCGCAGGCCAGAGGTGTGAGGCAGCCAGGCCAGGAATAGAGCCTGATGCTGAGCCACAACTGTGTTATCTTACCCCCCTCACTAACACCTCCACCACCTCTTCCTCCACACCAATGGAGCCTCTCTTCCTATCCAGCCTCTCTCTGCTCGTTATCGGTCTGTCTGAGAGAAAACACAGACCCTCTTCTTTTCCCTTCCCGCCATTCTGTTAAATATCTAACTTCCTGCTGGATGGATAGTCAAACATCCTTTCAAGTGATGTTGCCTGTTATGAGGGACAGAAAAAGCAATATGTGTGCAATGTACAATGCTAAAGAATTCAACAGAGTTTATTAAAGAAAGACATATCCATCACTTTTAGTTAGTTTTCCTTGATCAACAGAAAAATAATCAGCATAATTTGATAACCAATTAATCGTTTGAGTGAAATTTCACGCTAAAAAGGCAAATATTCTCTGGTTCCAGCTTCTCATTTGGGAAGATTTGCTGCTTTTCTCTGTGATAGCAAACGCAATATTTTTGGGCTTTTCACTATTTGTCAAACAAAACAAGACATTTGAAGACGTCACTGGGCTTTAAGAATTTGTGATGGACACTTTTCACTTTATCTCACATTATATAGTCCAAACGGTTAATCGATCATGCGAGAAATAAAATCAAAAATAATCGGAAGATGAATTGATAGTGAAATAATATAAATGTTGTGGATTTCTACATGCTTTCAAATAATATATCTGCAGAAATATAAACGCGGCTTGATGCTACTCCTGTGTCCCTGGTTGTCAGCACAAAAAACTGTAGACATAAATCTACATAAATATATTTTCTTTTAAAGGTGTTTAAAATAGTTAGTCTTCTCCAGGATCTTTTCAAAATCACAACGTAAGTTTCAGCTGTTACTTAATTATTTGATATCAGTGAAAATATTCACTCCAGGAGTTAAAAATGGAGGTAAAACAAAACCATTATAAGATACGTTTATTTCTCATATCAAGACTAGCACACACACTCAACAGCTCAATGACAGAAGAGTATTTTCCCTCCAGTTTGTCTAACAGCCAATCAGAGAACGGCCTGCTGCAGGTACTTCCCCTCCTGCCAGTTGTTTATCAGTTGCCATGGAGGAGCCGTACGGGAGAGCAGCCATGGGGAAAGATAGAAGTTATCACTTCCTTCTTCAAAGAGTTCTTGTAATCTGTCTTTCTCACACCTATACAAACACACACAAACTTACAGAGACTCTAAACACCTTCAGTGTGTCAAGCTCCAAAAGTAAAAAGGATTTCCAAAGAGCAAATTCAATGCAGGATTTAGTAGGTCAAATATCTCAACTAGATAAAAGTTCAATTTACATTGCAGTATGTACTCATACACTTGGTGACAGAGTTTACATAAAGGGAAAGCCCCTAGGCAGAGAACACATATTTCAACATGCTCTTGCAAAATAGTTTCACAACTGCAACATGCCTTGCTTCCCAAACCTGTCAGGGTAGCTGAGCTAGTTAGCCCAGAGGAAACACTAAGGCTTTAACATGTTATTAGATCACATGCACACACGTATATCGGTTAACCACACTGTGCTAAACAGTCATCACTCATCACTGCACCTGTGAAGCCTTATCAGGTTCATGTAGGCGATTAGGTCATGAATCCATCTTTATAATTTTCACAAAACCCAAACTGGAGACATGAGAAGAGTCGAAGTATGTGAGTGACAGCCACGGAAAGGCGATCATTCATCGACAGTGTAGGGCATTGTTAAGACGTACACACCCCCCTTTCCACGCTGTCCAAACACAACAGAACACAGACATACACACACACACACACACACACACACACTGATGCCTCATTCTTTTCCCTGACACCCACAGTGATTAATAGAGACCACATTTGGCATAACTGTTGTCACCGGTATGTGCACAAATAGGAACTGTTCAAACACACAGTGAAACCTGTGCTGACAGAAGCCACGCTGCACACATGTCAGCATGTAAACAACAACTGCAAACACTGTCCACTTACTCCATGGGTGGGTGCGCACGCACGCACGCACACACACACACACACACACACACACACACACACACACACGTTGGGATACACACTGACCTGCACAGCACATTAGCGAGTACAGGTGAGCGTTTAGTTGACATTCATTTCTGTAGTCGGGCCACATCATCCACAGCTCTAGTGTTTGTTCTCCTCTAATCAGAGCTTCATTTAAAGCTAACGGTGCATAATCCAAGCCAGAAGTCAGATAATTATAGCAGTAAGATGTCGTTGGCAACAAGCTGCCTCCACGTATCCAAAAGCTGCAGTAGGAGTGTGAGTGTGAGCCACAAGCAGAGCACCGGCAGGTAGTACCAGTTTGAGGAGCCTCTCCTCTTTTCTGTCTCTTGGTTTAAAATCTGTGTGGTTCACTCGTTCCTTCTCTCCTCGATCCTTGTGGTCGCTGCCATGTCAGCCTCTCTAGGACCGGCCTTCTCCCTCCCTGACTCTTTCCCCAGCAGCATTTGCTCTCACACGTGTGTCTGTCAATGTCAGCGGCAGCTCCTCCCCCTCGGTCCAAAAGGACACTCCTCTTCAGCCTGCTTACTCACTCACTTTACTTCTACTTCCTGACCAGGCAGTGGCACACTCTCTCTCTCTCTCTCTCTGTGTATGTGTCACTTGTTCTCTTGCTCGCTTGCTCTCTGTTTCCAGGTCACAACAGACGGTCTGTACTGGCTGCAGCTGACGGTGTCTCTCTGCAGAGCTGCAGGGGTGCTTGCTCTGTTTATCTTGTCTTGTTTGTCTCTCTACAATGCCTTTCCCTCGCTCTGCGTAGGTAAGCAACTCTCGATCCAAAATAAATCATTTCCTTTTTGATATTTTCTCTTTTTTAGCTGAATGCCTGTGAAGGACAATAGATGTTCAGTGAATCTACAATTTAAGTTTTTGTAGGGGGGGTTTGTTTGTATCCCGCAGAGAGGTTATGAAAAAACTATTCTGAAAAAAAATGTCCCAGATATATCCTTTAGGGATGATGTAATCCACTCGAATCCTCTTTACACGCAACAAAAGCATTCAAAAAAAACATACAATCATGGATTGTTCTGCAACACTATGCAAACATACACTCCTCTTGTTCAAGCTGACAAACACCAGATGCAGCAGCGCCCTGATATCTTCATTCCCTTGCCTTCACTCCTGCTCCTTTTCTCATGTTTCCTTTCCTTAAGAGGCAAACACAAACTTTCCAGCTTTCTTTTGTCAAAGAGTCAACAGTCTTGAGGCTTTCGGGCTCCTAGCGGTGTGAGCTCTGTCGCTTTGTGAAGAAAACAGTGGAAGACACTTTGGCTGAAATGGACTTTAGACTCATTCAGAGAGGCCAGGCGGATTTGTGACGTTGTTTAATTTAATATTGTGAGGAAAACCAGCCAAGGCAGAGTCATTCATCTCATTAGTGCATGAGTCTTGTGTGTGCACAAAAGAGATGGGAGATGACCGATGGGGTACATAATGAAGAAAAGCCGTGTCATATTTCTGGCCTTTGTCCAGATTTGTGCTTTTCAGGCAGCCACAATAAGCAGCCAGCAGTGAATAAGAGGCATCCAGCAGGCGTTAACTCACACTGCGTGCTGCTGAACACATCATCCATATCATGACATGACAATTCCCTGTCCAGATCTGCTTCATTCCACAGCTGTTAGCCTGAACTCAGATTATTGAGAAGCAGCTCGCTTCCCTTCTTCCTTGTTTATTGCAGTCTCTCAAAATAGCTCTGCTGCCCCAGACAGTGCAGATGCAGTTTTGAATAATTTCTGCTCAGTCACGTTTAAAAAAGAAAAAGAAAGAAAGAGAGTCAAGAATCAGCAGTGTGGAAGCAATGAGTCTGCACAGGCTAAAAAAGCTCAGCTACAGCGTCTGAGTCAAACAACAATCCTCATGTGACCCTGTCCAGGAGTCAGGAAGTCAGGACAGACCTCTGCTGATATGACAGCCTGACTCTTAAAGCAGTTGTACTTTGTACAGTTACACACACACACACACACACACACACACACACACACACACACACACTCTTACAGTCGAAACAAGCTCAGACAGAGCAACACAAGCTCCTCCTTTTCCTCGGTTTCTTCCACCAGTGACGTTACTCCCTTCTCGCCATCCCACCTTCTTTTTTGTCCTCTTCTTCTTTGCTCCCTCTTGCCGTCAGATTCCTCCTTTTTTCAGAGCCTTTGTAGTGAAGCTCTCCTCTTTCCATCTATAAGGGACCATCCACACTAAAAATACCAGACTGAGCTTACGCCTCTAATACCACGCAGCGTGCTTATCCCTCGCTCACGCCTTCTCTCTCGTTATCGCCTCTAATCTCCCTCGCTCTCCCATTCCGGTGTCCTGGCTTTCCCCTCTTGTGAATCAATTGTGGAAGGGATGTTTCCAAGTGTCCTCCTCCTTTCCTCAGTTAATGTCATCTTCCCTTCTTTCACTTTCCCTTTCATTTTCAGTTTCTCTCTTAGCCAGGCTGGCTTCCCCGGGATTCATTTACCTCCTCCTCTCTGGTGACACTCAAAGCTTGGCAGCAGGCTTCATCCCTCTTTTTTTTTTTTCATGTCATTATTCCTTTCCTTCCGCTTCTTATCCCATTTCTCTCTCTCTCTCTCTTTGAGCTACAAACACTGAATGCTAAATGTTTGTAAAGCAGAACAAGGTCACTCTAGATCTGAAAATCAGCCGATTGGCGGAGGCAGGAAGTTCAGTTCAGTATTAGTCCTAAATATCCAAACTTTCTCTACCTGTTTGTTAGCTAATGACATATCAATTACACATCAGCTAGCTGTCGAGTTAGCGTATTTGCCCAGTGAGTTTTCCAGGATGGCGAAGGCATGTCCTGCCCTACTCTACCCTAATCCTAACCAATCCCACTCCTCATGCCTAAACCTAACCAATCCAACCAACGAAGGCAACAAGTACTACCCAATCAGAGGCAGGGTATGTCTTCGCCATCCTAGGAAACAGGAAGCAATTTGCATCCAGGTAGCCTAGTTAGCCGCAAGTCCCGTCATCAGAATAACATCAGATTAAATCTGCCCTCCTGTGGCCACAAAGAAAAACACCTCCTCTTTGAGGAAACTCGTATATGTACATTATGTGGTTTGAGTTGACACAACATGTAAGTCATGGTGGTTTACAATTTCTTTAAAATTGCTAAGCCTTGTACTTAAGCTCTCTTAGTTTCTATCAGTAGATGTAAATCAAAATACAGAACCGAGGGTTCAACTGATTAGAATGGTCAATAGAAAACAGTGCATCTTGTAAGGTATTTGTTGTATTAAACTCCATTGGATTACTGAGACACATAGGCCCTGAAATGTACTGAAGTAGAGGGCAGGTCTGGTTTGGTGGCATGCCGATTGAACAAGACAGATGAGGTCTTTATTTAGATGTGGGTCAGTAATAAACCACGCTGAGCCTGAATCACCTTCAATTAACAACATAGACTTTGGATTCGCACCGTTGTGACGAAAAGAGAGCTGAGCCAGAAGGCAAAGCTCTCAATCTACCGGTCAGTTTTTGTTCCTACCCTCACCTATGGTCATGAAGGCTGGGTCATGACCGAAAGAACAAGATCCAGGGTACAAGCGGCCGAAATGGGTTTCCTCAGGAGGGTAGCTGGCGTCTCCCTTAGAGATAGGGTGAGAAGCTCAGTTATCCGTGAGGAGCTCGGAGTAGAGCCGCTGCTCCTTTGCGTCGAAAAGGCCAGTTGAGGTGGTTCGGGCATCTGGCAAGGGATGCCCCTGGGCGCCTCCCTAGGGAGGTGTTCAGGCACGTCCAGCTGGGAGGAGGCCTCGGGGGAGACCCAGGAGTAGGTGGAGGATTATATCTCCAACCTGGCCTGGGGAAACGCTCGGGATCCCCCAGTCGGAGCTGGTTAATGTGGCTCGAAAGGGAAGTTTGGGGTCCCCTGCTGGAGCTGCTACCCCCGCGACCCGACCCCGGATAAGCAGACGAAGATGGATGGATGGATGGACTTTGGATTCGCTCTGTCCGTCGCTAGATGACATTTACATGCCTTTTGGTGTATTGTGTCATTTTCGGATTAGTTTTACATGAATAAACCTGGGTGCTGATTACCTAATTCTTAAACGTCTTATATATATGCATGGTATTGCTCTTCACGTATAATGCGGCACACCCACACACACCCTACCATGCTCGGCCTACCACTGTGACAGGCTAAGTTTCACGCAATGTGACCATGGACAGACAGACACACACACACACACACACACACACACACCATCTGGTGTCACACATAAGTGGCTCGTCTAGAACCTAGAGACAAGATCAAACAAGCAAGTGAACATGAAAGTCAAGTTTGACGCATGAGTTAAGTCGTGCCTCACTCTAGTCTCAAAATCACTCACACGTCCCTAAAATCGTATTACTCATGAGAGACACACACATTTTAACTGTTCAAATCATCTATATGAAGTCATATTTTAGACTACCTTAAATGAAAAAAAAAAATCGGAGTTTCAATATGAACTATTGTAAGAAAATATTTAGTAAATAAATGCAAACACCCTCATGAAACCACCCACAGCTGTCCAGCATCCTAATCCATAAGTGAAGCACATTGGGAACAGCACCCTCAACTGACTGTATAAGTGGACAACATGTAAACTCCTGTTTTGTATTAGGAAACAGCACAATTACATAATATACTGTATATGTAAGTGCTGTAAAACATTTATATTGAGGTTTGGTGCATTTATATTTTGGTATATTGCGAGGTTTGGTGCTCAAAAGGTGTTAAAAGCATGATTTTTTTATTTTTTATTTTGGTCATCTTCAAGCCCACAAAGGCCAAGGTCACACAACTGATTTGGGGTAAAGTGTCACTTTAATATCAGAAAAAGAGATATTATTTCTCAGGTTTGTGATAATTTGTGTTTATCAATATTAACCCTCAGAAATATCTTACCTTTCCCTCTCTACTTTGCAGAATAGCTGTGCTTCATACTTTGGGGATCTTTACCTCTTTAACATTTTCTCCCTTGTCTCTGTTAACATCACTGTTGCATCGGCTTCTCTCTCAGTATTGATGGACCTCATTGATCTGCACTCTGTTATATCATGCCAGATAGTTCTCCCCGTAGTGAATTAAAGTCAATTGTTGCATTCAGATAAAATTAGACACGTGTCCCAAACCAATCATGACTAACCTAGAATTTAGCTCAGTTTTTCCAGTGAGGCACTGGATTTAAACCAACACGAGGTGCATTACCAACAGTTACTGAGCAAAAGATATAGAGGTCAGTGAAAAATATCAAGTCAAAATGGTTTAGGATATGCAGCATTAGCATATGCATGGGCTCAGTCCTCGACGGCCGCGAATTCGGTTCCAACCTGTGGCCCTTTGCTGCATGTCATTCCCCCTCTCTCTCCCCTTTCAAGTCTAAGCTGTCCTGTCAAAAATAAATGAAAAGGATAAATAAAAAATAAAAATGGTTTACATACAACAGGCTGTTACATAATGAATAGGCAATAAATAGGTCATTAGCGCTGAGGCTAAACTACAAAAGCCAACTGGAATGTTTTTAATGCTGCATAATGGGGCGTTAAATCAGTGTTTTACCATTAGCTATGAATAATTGGACACATGACTAAACTCAGCAGCTTACTGGCAGCACAGCAGCTCGTTGTTTAGTGTAATGCATGAAGGTATAAAACTAAAACAGTCAGCCACGTAAACAGCGCCACACACAGACTTCAGTCTCCAGGCTGAAATACATGGATTTGACTATATGATTCAGAAGCTCATGAAATATAACAGCCTCTCTCCATAAAAGAGCCAAATATGGAAGATTCTGCTCCTCTGACTCATGCAGATGAGATACAGCAATCAAGTCCTGCACCACAAAAGAATAAATACAGTGTCTCACTGTAACAGGATATAAAACCCATATACTCTTTACAGCACAAGCCACTTTAGATAAGCTTAAAAAAAACAAACCTGTAGGTCTACTCTTTCAAAAGCCATGCAGATGCTGAGCTAAATGCTAAAGGCTGTGATTTAAACGCAGACATGCTAACCGATAAGTCAAGTTCAACATTATAAAAATGACACAGCACAGACAACAGAAGGGGTGGAGCCTAAACAGGAAGCACATGGAGCTAATGTGAGATCTTCCCTTTCTCTCTGCAAAGACGAGATAAATCCTAGCTGGAGCGGTGACATGAAGAAGGGACGAAGATTTTTAAAAAGTAAACAGAAAGAGCTTATACTTCTCTCTCGGCAGCAGTTGGACCAAAACCTCATAAGTCACAGTTTACCTTGTTGGAACCTGGCTGTCCGTCGACGACGGCGACAGTAAAACCAATATCCAGCTGCTGTCAAGAAGTGAAAAGTCACCACCAGGATAGGCGTTATGACTGTAGGGTCTGTTAGAAAGTCCATCTTGTCTCATTAACTGAACGTTGCTCTGCTTCCCAAACTCCTAAAAAAAATGTCAGGGAGCTCCAAAAAGCGGACAATAAATGCAAAAAAAAAAAAAGCAAAAGTTATTGCTCCGTCTGCAGGCTTACATGTAAAGTCCCAAAACTAGTTGTGTCCATAAAGAAGACATTTTACAAACGTTTTCTAAATGTCAGCCAACAGAATCACAAGGATCCTTCTTCTCCTTTCACTTCTTCTGTTTGGACACAAAGCAAAAGCACCAATGTTCCACGTTCTACAGCATCTCTCTACTTTCAGCACAGAACTACTGCAGCTAATAACTTCTGAGTTCTTCTCTCCATTCAGATGCCCTCCCTCTTTCCCTCCATCTCTCGCTCTCTCTCTCTCTCTCTCTCTGACACTCTAACAGTGAATTCCTTTCCCCTGAAACAAGCGACCAGACTCTAGCCGTTGCTGAGTGCGCTGTTAGAAAACCGGTAAAAACCCAAAAATGGACTACACAAACGGAAAGGTGTTCTGTGTGTGTGGTTTCCTCACACTCTCTAAAGGAAACAACATGGGAGATACCCTCATGCTCTTCTTCCTGTGTGTGTATTTCTAGTTCAGCATGTTAAAGTAATTTTATATAGTTGTTTATAAGTATAACACACCAACTCTTTCTGTATTTGAATGCATACACACATGTTGCATTTGTATGTGATCGTATGTGCTTACATGTTGGCAGCAGTTTGTGGAAGATGTGTGTATTTGTATGTTGGGAGGAGGTGTGTGTGTGTGTGTGTGTGTGTGTGTGTGTGTGTGTGTGTGTTTACCTCTGTTGCTATGAGTGAGCAATGCATCCTGGCTGTGATATTTATCTACTGCTATCTTTGAATAATGTCTGCTGACTGCTGATGGCATGCTCAAAAGCTTCAGACAGAGGGGGCGATCAAACCGTGTGTGTGTGTGTGTGTGTGCACGTGTGTGTGTGTGCGCATGTGTGTGTGTGCGCGCATGTTGGACGTGGAGACATTACAGCGTGATTCAGCATGATTCAGGCTGCAACTGGAAGGCAGGGGTTCCTCAAGTTACTCTCACCTCGCAGAGAATTGTGTGTCTGTGCATGTGTGTTAGTGTGTGTGTGTGTGTGTGTGTGTTCGAGGTTATCAACTCAGCCCAGAAAAGCCACTGACATTTTAGTCCTAGCAACCTCCGGTCACAACAATACACAACCACAATCAATCTGACGACATTTAATTGCTGTCAGGGGAGAAACCTCAGCTTCATGCTGCAGTTTGAGCCCATTTTCCAACCCTAATACAATAATTCAAAAACAACTGTCATTTAGGAAACGCATGATTTTCACCAGAGAACAATAATCCCATTAGGAAAGTAATCATGCAGTAATTTAGTCACATATAATAAATAAAGGCGGATATATGGAGAGAGCAGTAATGCGTTTCTTTCCCATTAGTCATGTCCTAATCGGCACAATTACCAGATGACATGAGGTAATGGAGATGTGATACTGATGCCAGCTGTTAATCCTGTCCTCTGTTGGTGATTTCCTATTGCAACAGAACTACATTACCCAGAGTCCTTTCTGTCCTAAAATTACCTGTAGAAGAGCCAACTTGGGCTCGAAACATTGTACTTTTTCTAAATTTAATACCTTTAAAAAAAAAAGAAAAAAAAAAAGGGGGAGCATTCGACAGTGTTGCGAGTCTTTAGGAGGCAGAAAGCAAAACTGTAGTACCCAGAGTCATGTCTGTCCTAAAATCAGCAAATACATAAATTCCCAACACACACCAAACGATTTGATTTGAGCACTGCGTGTATTGGTTGAGGAGGAAGAGGAGTGATTCAACAAGAAAGCATGTAAAACAAAGAGAATTAAAAAAATAAAAATCTGCGTGACAAACAGTGAGAGATTGAGAGAAAAAGGGAACCAAGTGAAAACGAGAGAAGGCAAAAGAGGAATTTTAGCAACCACATGTCTCTTGTGGTAAAGAGTGTGATGCTGCCACTGTGGGGCAGAAGAGACCAACATGTGTGTGTTGGGCTGCATGACTTAACACTCAAACCACTGACAGTACCAGTGTCACATTTAGCTCTGAGAAACCACCAAACTCTGACAGCAATGACATCTTTGTTTTATAATCGACTTCATACTGATAGAAAACTACAACTGATGTATTTATTAGGCAAGGCAGCTTTATTTGTATAGCACATTTCAGCAGCAGGGCAATTCAAAGTGCTTTACATAAAACATTAAAGAGCAGTTAAAAACGATTAAAAAAATTAAAAACAGATAAAAGACGAGAATAAAATTTACAGTGCAGTATGAGAACAAGTTAACCTAGTCCAACGCGGGCCTCCCAGAGGACTTATGTTTTCTGCTGCAACTCAGGTTCCAAACCTGATTAAGGCCTAATTTGGTGGTTTTAACTGTAGTTTTACCACATTCCTTAGAAGAAGTAAAAGCTGGGTCTACTTTCTTTAATAACTGGTTTCAGTTATATTTGTATTTCCTTTATAACTAAAATATTTCTGGTGTGTTTCACTTCATTGTTTCATCACCTATGTACACACAAAACTCACGTTTTCGCACATACTATACAACTACACACACACACACACACACAGAGTCAACTCAGATAACCTGCATTGAATTTATCTGAATTTAAGATAACTTGCTTAAAAAATTAAAAAACACAAATCATTCACATGTAAAAGGTAATTTCATTTATTTCTTCCTCCTACATTCACACGTTACACTGGCTGAGATAATGGCTGCCGTTGTGCATGTTTGCACCTCTGTGTATGTGTGTATGACAGCTTTCAGGGTCAAGAGGTCAGGGGTTCAATCTCATGTCCCCTCTCTGCAGGAAATGCTGCGTCCGGAAAGTTTATCCACCCAACCCACACACACACACACACACACACACACACACACACACGGGGTGTAACAAAGCCCGGGGATGATGTCAGACTACAGTATAAGCTGGAAACAAGAGGGAGGAAAGAGAAGAAGAAAGATGGAGGGCCAAGAAAACAAGATGGAAAAGAGAGTGTGGAAAGCATAAAGGGAGACAAAGAGTGAAACTATAGTGCTATTGTGAGGCTTGGTGTTGTATTGGCTGTTTGTTTTGGGAAGTCAATGACCCATTTCATTCAGATATCACAGAGAGAAATCTCACACTCAATGCCACACACACACACACACACACACACACACACACACACACACACACACACACACACCCCAACAAAGAGAATAAGACACACATGCAACACAGCTTTTTGTGACTGATGTGTAGAGCCTCAGTACTGTACTTTCACTGTATTAGCATAATATAATTCATGTGATGCTTATCATCAAAGAATAGACATTTAACCCTCACTGGACAGAAAGAAGTACAATTATTTTACATACGTCTAGTCAATTTGCTTGCATGTTTCTCTCTTGCGTTTTTAATGCTGCAGCACGTCATGTCTCCCTGTCTCTCCCTCCCCCAGTTCAACTCAATTCTCCCAGTCAGCATCCTTTACATAGATAGCCAGCAAGGTCACCCTGGTACACAAAGTATGCACACACACACACACACACACACACACACACACACACAGTACTAGAGTACTTTTATGACTATCTGTACTGTGCTTCCACATAATAGTACTGTAACACACAGAGAGATGGACATATACACTGCAGTCAGACAAACCGGTTACAGGTTTATTATTATAAAACCATACAGCAACTAATTTGTTCCTGAATTTTCCTTTTCTCTTTGAAAAATTATTTTTGGTATCGGCACAAAAATGTGGATATCGTGCTGGCACCGGTATCAACACTTTCCAAAAATACCCAGCTCTATATAATAGGAGTGGTTATGCAGCATCCCAGCTGTGTAAGGAACAAGCCAACTGCAGGAGGAAACAGGGAAACAATATGTTTCTGAAGGGCAGAAGGGTGGGTGAGCAGCAAGAGCAGCATGAGGAAAAGGACAGTCACATCAGAGTGGTGGATCCTCTAACCTTGGGCTAACAGGGCTCTCCATCTCATTGGTCCGCTTCCTTCACTTCCTCTGACAAAGTCCCATCTGCCAGACTGAACTCAATCACCTCCAGCTTCTATCTGTGCAAGCAGCTTCTAATAACCAGCTCTAAACTCTGTAACTATCTTCTAATAACCAGCTCTAAACTCTGTAACTATCTTCTAATAACCAGCTCTAAACTATGTAACTATCTTTTTTGTATCATAACAAAGAAACTGACAAAGCTGTGATAGTTCAGTGTTGAGATTAAGGTACATTTTTGAGAAAATAACCTAATGCCTCAGTAATCATTGCTTTCTGCCATTATGAAATTATACCCCAGACTCAGTCTTCTGTACAGGGTAGTGCTGTAATGCTGTAACACTTTGAATGTGAATAAAACAGCTGTTCTGAGCCTCCGGTCACCTTACAGCTGCATGTGGTGTGACCATGACACATCAGTAGTGCCTGCCAGCCTCCCACGTCGTGTCCCAGCACTTCTGACCTCTGTGTTGGTGAAATGCAGCAGAAACACTTCCTGTCTGGAAAATGAGCCATCCGCCAGAGTCCTGACCTGCCATTCTGAGGTTGAACCATTCAGATGAAAGTACCAGGAGGTTTCAGACATACACGTTCAGGGGGAAAGGTGGATGTAGAGGGAATATTTTCCATCAGCAGTACGCTCAGTACAGTGAGGCACCTGGCTGTCTAAAGCCCAGCCACTGAACTACACACTGTGAAAATATAAAATTCGGTTTGCAGTACAATGATAAATAGTTGATATATAGTCTGCAAGGAAAGTTGGAGCCACTTTAAAATTCATCCAAACGGGTACCTGGATAGCTAAGTCAGTAGAGCTGGCGTCCATATATAGAGGTTTACTCCTCGACGCAGCGGGCCCAGGTTAGACTCCAACATGCGGCCCTTTGCTGCATGTCATTCCCCCTCTCTCTCCCCTTTCATTTCTTCAGCTATCCTGTCAATAAAGGCCTAAAATGCCTCAAAAAAACATCCAAACTATGAGAAAAACTCTTCCCTGCAGTGTCAAACTGTGCAGTTAGGGGGCAGACTGGGTCCAGTTACAGAGAAGCATATTCAGTTTGCCTCCAGTGTGGCAGCATCGACTTTTATCAAACATCTTTTTCAGCTTAAAACTCCCAAAAAAGGTTCATTAATGTTCACGACATAATAGTCACATAATATGTAAAACATTTACACACACACACACACACACACACACACACACAAAACGCAGTTTAGCTCTACCCAAATGGATCTGGCATCGCTGGGTGAAACATGCATAAGCAATCAACCTCAGACTGTTAGTTATTCAGGCATAGCAAATCACACAGCGAGGAGCTGGACTTCTGGATCACTGGACCTGATCGAGGCTTCACTGACAGTCCAGTTAACTAAACCGCAGAAATGATATCAGACAACTATGGGTCTTTTTAAAAAAGGCACGCTGAGGAGTTGTCGGGTTTAAAAAAAAAAAAAGATATATTTCATTGTGATTTAGTAATTAAGATATTTAACTACAAAGCCATTTATATTAAGAGATTGTTGTGGGAAAAAATGGGAGCCAATGGTAAGTTGCTGTTTTGTCCAGTCTGTTTGTTGTACATTTTGTGTGTACGGGATGTCCTAGTGGCCAAGTGGTTTAGATGCATACCATATAGCCAGCCTTTATAACCATAGTTCCAGCCTCTCTCTTCCGTAGTTTCCTGTCCGTTGTTATACTATAAGCCGTTCAATAAATAGGTAAAGCAAAACAAAATAACAATCTAAAGAAAGGTAGTGTTATATTTCTTTCTGTCATATTTGTGTTAATCCCCAGCATGTATAGCAATAAATAGCCAATGGTAAGTGAGTAACTTATTTTATCCGGTTTGGCAGAGAACACCACGTCCACTCTGTTCCCTACTGTGGTCTCTTTTTAAGTGTGGAATGAACACATCAAAGGCTCCCAGTACTGCTGACAGTTAAGCAAGTTATGTTTTGATGGGAGAACTTAGCGGATCGCTAGTCCCGTTCCAAAGAGCAGACAGGAACAGAGCCAGGAGTCATCAGACAGACAGACAGACAAACAGAGAGAAAGAGACAGGCTGACAGACAGACAGAGAGAAAGAGACAGGCAGGCAGACAGACATATGGAGAGAAAGAGACAGGCAGGCAGACAGCGATACCCCGAGATGCCATTAAGAGATTAGAAGAGAGGACGAAACAGGAGAAGACAGAGGACAAGTGTGGCCCCCGAATAAACTAACAAGGATGGATTAACAGGAGTTGACCTGAGGATACACACAGATACAGACACACACAAAACACAGAGGGGCCAGAGAATTACTGAGATGTCAGTGTAACTGATGAAAAGTGGAAAAGTTGACCTATCTGGAGACAGACTTGAGGTCAGCTTAGAGCCACTGCTTCAACTGGTAGCTCAAAGAGATAACATTTCTCTTGTAAAGGCTTCCTCCCTCTAACAACAGCTCTAATCTGTGTCCAATAGAACACAGGTTGACTGTGTGAAAACCACAAAGTCACATTTACAATCATCGTCACCCTTTAAACAGTAATGTAATCAGATTTCCCAAAAGCCTGCAAAGCTGCTTTCTAGTTAGTGTTTCAGGAAATGACAGTGGGGTTTTTTGTGAATGCGGAAATGAAATCTTGAGAGAGAAATGAGAAAAGAATCTCCAGGAAAGTACATTCAAATATTGGGGCAGTCAAACTGGGTCACAGGCCCTGCTGCTGCTGCTGCTGCTATGGCTGCTGCTACTGCTATGGCTGCTGCTACTGCTATGGCTGCTGCTACTGCTATGGCTGCTGCTACTGCTATGGCTGCTGCTACTGCTATGGCTGCTGCTACTGCTATGGCTGCTGCTGCTGCTGCTATGGCTGCTGCTGCTATGGCTGCTGCTACTGCTATGGCTGCTGCTACTGCTATGGCTGCTGCTACTGCTGCTGCTGCTGCTGCTATGGCTGCTGCTGCTGCTGCTATGGCTGCTGCTGCTGCTGCTATGGCTGCTGCTATGGCTGCTGCTGCTGCTGCTATGGCTGCTGCTATGGCTGCTGCTGCTCAGTCCCAAAATGTCAAGATAGCAACTCTTGTTTCTAGAAGTTTGAATTCCTGCATAGCTAAATCAAATTACTTGGCTGAGGAAAGGAAAGGTTTCTGAGCCTACACACCCAATAATATAGAAGCGCACACAGCAGCAGTGGCAAAGCTTTTGTTTTCAGGAAACAAAGCCCAAATTACCCCTGTCCTTTCTCTCACCCTGCACAACAAAAAGAAAACAAAGACTCGAACAGTTAGCATCTATGCTCTAATCCAGTGGTTTTCAAACTTTTTTCAATAATGTACCCCCCTTTGAAGTATGTTTTAGCCAAGTACCCCCTGACGAGTGCAAAGCATTTTGGGTAGAAAAAGAAGGCTATATAAAAGAGGTACATTACCGCTCTGCACCATTAGTGTTTGATTTACTCAACAAGCTTGTAACTGAAACACACTTAAATGTTACTTCAAATGTTTAGAATCCATAACCAAATTAATTTTATGAATTATGCATGACTGATATATTTGAAATTAACATTTCAAAAAGGAATCTCACGTACCCCCTGCAGTACTCCAAAGTACCCCTAGGGGTACACGGACCCCCATTTGAGAAACACTGCTCTAATCTAGCTGGGGGACAGACACCAAAAATAGATTACTTTAGCATTTAACATGGAATATCAAGAATCTGTCTGACTTATCATATAAGCTTTAACAGCACAAAAACAGCTGTGACTACCCACAAGTGCTTTGGATGTTATGTGTGGAAAAGAAACAGTGACTTTAAAATAAAGACAAAATAGATTTTATGCATTAAAGATTCTTGTTTATAAAAGAATAAAAAGGCATATCGATTATGGCAAAGAACTTCATTTGACTTTCCTTTATCCAATATTTATTAATTTCATTTTCATCCTTCTGACGTATTGTTAAGGTAAGAATTGCTGTAAGTTATGTAACCAATACTTCTGAGTTGAGGCAATTTTTGTAGACCAACCCAGAAGTTAGCATCGAAGTTAGCATCGTTTCCTTCGGCAAAAAACATTTTCCATTTTATTGTAGAAAATAAACTCTGTGGCAAACACAAGTTTATGATACGTACAAGTTTTGTTTAGCAAAGTAATCTTTACAAATGAACACCACTTTTATGATTTTTGAAGCGTAAATGCAATCGCAAGTAAAAAGTAAAAAAGCTAAAGTGAGACTGTAAACAAACTACACCACGGTGGCAATGACTACAGCATCACCACCACTAGCTTCCAAATGATTCCACATTTGACAACCTCTGTAGTCTCATTTAGCCACCTCTTTTTAAGACACGTAAAAAACAAAATGGGTTATTTACGGACGTATTTTGTGTGGTAGAACAAAACGTGAAATCTCTCATGCTTGTGTTAACGACAGCCCTTATTTCAGGCATCTAACCAAAGACCCATTCAAAAAACCCACCGACTCCGAGACAAGGGAACTGGAAGTCCAGAAATGACAACTCATTTCCGGGTTTTAGGACTCATTCCTTCTAGCCTGACAAGCCAGACCCACATTAAGATGTTGGATCTGGGAACTCACCATTGACAGGGCTCAATCCGAGGGGCGGGATAAACGGTTGTCTTTCAAATTCTCTGTGCATGCAATAGGATAGGAACGAAGAAGGTAGCAGAGCTAGTTGATAGATTAAACCTTTGCCGTATCTGGTCGGCAAAACTCCGAACACATTTTCCGTTTTTAAGAATGACTTCAGTGCCGTTCTTTGTTCGTTTCTCAAAGAAAAGCTTAACTCCAAGTCTTCCACAGTCGCGGCCAAAGCCAATTCGAAAGACCGCTGTTCCCAGCAGCAGCCATAAGCCCGCCCACCAACTCTATACACGATGTGATTGGCCCGGCCAGAGTTTGGCTTTTCCAGCTCACAAGCCAACGGAGAGTTGCTAGACCCCCTGGCTGCAAATTACATTTGCTGCCGCTAGGGTGCGTCTAGTTTTCTAGGCTACATTCCTTCAGCACTATGTATCAGCTTCCTTTCGATAAAGGAAACAAACATTGACTATTAATAAGTCAGAGGACGCAGAATGTCCAAGTCACAGGCTCCATAGGCCCATTCCCCCACTATGTTTGGACATAACATCAGTCTTATGGGATTTTATAATGGAGTTTGGTTTGGTTTGTATGCAGCATAAGCACACTGAGCCTGACTGGAAGCAGGAAACCAACATGACCTCGGTGACCCGACTCATTCTCAGCCATCAGGCTCAAGAGCAGCGTGAAAACTGTGATCTAAGACTTCTAGAGCTTTAACTGCCCGGTCAGAGCCTTCCTCGGGGTAAAGGGTAAAGATCATGTTTATGCGTATAAGTGTGAGTTTGTTGACATCAGCGTGGGCAAGTTGCCTAGGTAATCTTATCACAGTCTTATCACAGCACTTTAAGTCATCACCCTGACAGCGCTGCTTAAATCTGGTCCTTTACATGTGCAGAAAAACAACAAACGCACACAAATACTTCCCTGACACATCAGAGAAACCAGGAGCAGTAATGATGGGGTTAAAGGAAGAAGAGTGTAAGAGCTGTCACCCAGAATGGCACAGAGAAGCCCTGCATGGATGGATGGTGGGAAAGGAGGGAGGGGACAGAGTTCGAAAAAAGGGAAGGAGAAAGAGCGCTAGGTTTATGACCCCGTGAGAAAAAGAGAGGCTTCAGGTCTCAGGCCTTAGGTAATCACAGGTTAATGAGCGGGAAAAGGTAGGAACAAAAAGAGAATGGAGGATGAATTAACTTTATTTTAATTCAGATTAAATTGACACGCAACGGGAAAACAACTGAAGGAAGTGGGGGGAAAGGAGTCTTAATCTCGTGGGTGCACCGGATAAAGCAGGTGAGATAAGGACAGATAATAGAGCAAAGTCCAAGAGGAACAAAAACATGAGATCAATGGGAGACAGGTTGAAAGACAGGCAAAAGTGAAAGAAGAGAAAACAGGTGAGAGGACAGGACAGCCAACGTCAGTGTGGCAGCAAGGAGTGACAAGGGAAACAGAA
Source organism: Sander vitreus (assembly GCF_031162955.1). NCBI lineage: Eukaryota > Metazoa > Chordata > Actinopteri > Perciformes > Percidae > Sander > Sander vitreus. Next base: position 6,992,473 of record NC_135868.1, read on the forward strand.
AAAAAGAGAGAGTGAACTCCTAACCCAGAATATCCACTGCGGCTCTGCTGGATCACTTCCAAGAGTTAAAAATGTTCTTCTTTCTTGGTTTGTTTATAGTGTTTGGTTTCTAGCTGGATAAAAAAAGAGAAAAGTGTACCAGAAATTTGCTTACAAATTATATTATATATATAAAAACTGGAATCTGTGAGGCACAATCGAAACAAGAAGAGTTTAAAGCCATGCTACAGTAACGTCAGCATGCTCACAATGACGATTCTAACATGCTAATATTTAGCAGACATAATCCTTACAGTGCTAGCATAACATTTGCAGGCATTTGACCATAAAGCAAAATATTAGGCAAATTAAAAAAAATGTATCTGATGGTGGCGCTAGATGAATAGTCAGGGGATCACAAAAGCCAGTAGTCTTCTTCATCCTCTGCGCACCATGAAATGTCTGTGCTAACGTTTGCGCTAGTCTATCCAATATTTCTTCTATCAGATATTTCAGTCTGGATCAAAGTGGTGGACCGATCGACTGACCGGCACTGCTACCTACAAAACAAAGCAGCTAGCATGGATTTAAAAATAAAAAATTGAATAAAAAGATGATACAACTTTACTTCTGTCCGACCTCAAACCCTGGCTGTTAGCGCCTTGCTTTGCTACATATGTACAGAGCAGAGAATGAATGAGAGATGGCAAAGAGGGTAAAGGAGGAGGTGTGTTTGTGAGAGCCACGGAGAAAGAGCAAGACGTCCATAGGGTCGTGAGAGAGGGACGAAAACGACAACAAAGAAGAAAAACACTTAGACGATGAGGTCAGTGGATGGGAAAGAACGAAAGACAAAAAGTGAGGGAATGAATGGGGCAGGGGCAAAGAATGTTAAGAGTGTACACAAATACAGGGGACCCTGACACATAACCACGGTAACCAGGCCCTTAATTTTAACCCCAGATTTTCTCGTTGCCATGGACACCGGTCAATTAGGACCCTCCCTCCATCTCCTCGGCCCGCCATCCCATCCTCCGGCCTTTCATTGGGGCACTTGACCCCAGCTCTTAAAAACGCTGTAATTATCAGGCTGTCAAAGGCCGCCACGACGTCAAAAATGTACATTCAGTCTGGTAAACGTCTCGGCAACAGAGGCCTCTCTTTTGTTTTTATTTTATTTAACAAGCGGTAGATTCAAAGATTTACTGGTTTCATCTTCTCAAATGTAAGGATTTTCCATATTTCTTTGTAAGCCGAAAACACTTTGCTTTTGGACTGTTGGTTGGACAAAAACAATTACGTTTTCTAGCATCTAATAGATTAAATAATTTCAAAAAAATGATCGACTAATGCCAATAATTAGTTTCAGCCCACATTTGGCTTTTTGCCTTGAGTGCAAAACAAACACAAGCTCACATTTTTAAAAACAGTTATCCTTTTTGTTTTAGTTGTACTGTACAGCCTTCACTGGACGTCACAATCTGTATACTCACCAATAAATACTACATTTGGTCCTATTTGATGTCTTAATGGGTTTGGTGGTAAAACTGTCCTGAGAACAGCTTGTTAAATGTATCAAGTAGCCTGGATGAACTAAAACACTCAAGGAGGACTTTCACTTTTGTTTTATGGCTCCAAAGGCTTGTGTGCATTTGTTTTTATTTGCACGTAAGCATGTGTGAGGCAGATGAGAGTTTGTTTGGAATTCAGTCAGTGGAGTTGTCAGTGAGTCACTTAACGCTTAAGCGTGATTTATGGTTCTGCGGAGGCTCCACGCAGAGCTGTCCCCGTAGCCTATGTAAGCCTGAAGATTATACTTGTGCGTTGGTGTGTGCGTCGATCTCTTTAAGAGAATAGCAGGGCCGCCGTGTGTGTGTGTGTGCGTGCGTGCGTGCGTGGGGAGTGTGTGGTAGATCGAGTGAGAGAGTGCCTCTAGAGTCGGTACTCGTTCCGAAGCTAAAGGGAAGAAACAAAGTGTCTCCCCTGTGCTTTCTGACCACGGTGGAAAATCTGTAGCAGGAAAAGTTAACCCTCTCCTTGATTTCATGTTATTTATGGAGAATGAGAACCCGGAAATGAGTAGGGGGAAATGCAACGCTACCAAACCACAGCCGAGCGACGTGCGTTGCCGCGACATGTATGTAGTTACATTTTTCGAAAGGTGCACGTCGGGCTACAGCTTGGGTACGGCGTAGGGTACAGCGTAGGGTATGGCGCAGGGTACGGAGTAGGTTACGGCGTAGGGGCTGTGTCTCCACCTACCTACCTACCGACGTAGCCACATTGGAGATTTAATGCTGAAGCATAAATCACGCTTTATGTGTGTAAAAGTGTAAGAGAGAGACAGTAGACTATTGCGTGTGTGCGCGCGTGTGTGTGTGTGTGTGTGTGTGTGCGCGTGTGTCTCAGTGACGAAAAGGCAGAGGGAAAGCCAAAGACCACCAAGACTGACCGTGTTCAACAAGAGGAGAGGGGAGGAACGATCGTACATCAGAGACAGACTTTCCCTCTCACTAATGGCCCCGTGTTAGAAGACCTTTTCATCGTGTTCACACTCCGAAAGAATGCACACACACACACACCAACACGCATATACACAGACCACAGCTCTTTTCACAATGTGGCAGAGCAGTAAATGAATGAGCGTATCTCGGTTTAGCCCGGAAGTAGCAGGGATGTGAATTGTGCCCAACTTGGAAAGTGATCAATGGCAACGGTAATTATTCCCCATTGCACAGGTTCATAAGAGAGTCAGGTATGTTACAAGTCAGTACGGTTACATAAAGGGACAGTAATCCTTTTTTAACAAGCTCATGGGGAGATAAGTTCAAGACCGGCATTTGAACACTTTGTGGACAAGTGGGGTTTGGTAAAGGGTTACGTAACAGATGAGGAAGAGGTAGGAGAGGAGAGGTGTGGGAATAAAAGAACAGGAGAGGACAAACTATTGTGTGGAAAAGAAAGAGATGTGTTGATATAAGATATTCCTAAAATAAAACACCTATTTGAAGGAACCTCCGGTTTATGGCAATTTGAGTACTATTTATTATTATTATTTTATAATTGGTTACGATAATAATAATAACTCACCAAAATAATGAATTTACATGCATTTTGATCTATCAGACAGCTGCAATGATTAAGTGATTAGTTGATTGACAGAACTTCTCAAAGGTAAATAGTTTTTTTTTTAAGTCTTATGACAGTAAACTGAAAATCTTTGAATGAAACAGCAATTTCGCTTTAAGGAAACAAGAAGGCAGTATTTTTTATAGAAGCTAAATTCATTCATTGTTGTTCTGTCTGGATTAACGCAGTAATTTGTGTTAAGATTTCATTAAGGTGGTCGAGGAGAGAAAGAAAAACTCAATAAAAGAGAGAGGAGAGTGTTGACAGACTGTATTGATTGGCGGAAGGATGTTCCATCTGTAGTTACTGTTAGTGCTCTCATTGACTGCTGGCTTGGCCCTCTGGGCTACAACAACATAAAACTAGTGGACACAAGGCCTTCAATAAACACTGTCAACACTTTTTAAAAACTAACAGAGATCGAAGTGTGGAAAAAAGTCGGTCCACTCCAGGTCACAACCACTCAACAAAAAACAAGTGAAGGTAAAATAGTGGGAACCCAATTAAGTTTAACTGAGAAAAAGAGCAAAAGAGTTAAAAATATATAAAGAATTTATACATCATATGTAGCGCAAAGTCCACGGTAATAAAGTGCAGATGCCCACAGGCATAACTAATATACCTGCTGTATATCCACACACATACACAAACAAAGGCTTGCTCCATACCCCCTCTGTTGAGATTATCGGAGCTTTTACACACACACACACACACACACACACGAGGAAGAGAAATCCCAGTGTCCCATTTCCAGTGTTGATGCCCCCCACGCAGCATCACAGCGTGTTTCTCTGACTTCAAAAACTCTAAAAAATAAAGTAAAACCATTTCTATCTTGGAAATAACCCAGAGGGCCAAAGCAAAGACATGGTTTCAATTCTTCCAGGCAGTAGGAAAGAACAACATCACCACCACCAGATAAAAGTACACGCACACACATGCACGCACGCACGCACGCACACAGTCCCTCCATCTTTTCTAGCTTCTCTCAAAACTGACAGTGTGTGAATTTACGGACATCAGAGCAGCAGCCTCGGTATCACACTGAGATAACACTACATTTCCCACATTGCACCACCCTGTCTCCAGGAAGTGGAGCCAGCCTCTTCAAGGTGGAGGCCACAAGGCTTGATGGGAGTCTGGGGACAACTAGAAGCAAACAGGAAGCAGACGACGACAGCAGTCGAGAGCACAGCAGAACGCCACACAACATACGGTTAAAAAGAGATAAAGCAGAGACGTCATGAGCCTCTGTGATGTTTGTAATTCTGTTTGTGGTACACATTTGCACACAATGGGATTTTAAATATATACATGAATCTATGAATATTTCATAGCTAAGGAGCTTAAAGTTTACATTACTAAAATTATTTTTTGAATGGTTTAATTTTGTACACAACATCCAACTCCAGTCAGTGCATCATCATAACTCAATTCGGCCTTAATCAGCTCCCCCAAATAGCTAAAAGTCATACATTATGTATATATGTCATACAATCTTTTAAATTACGATACTTGCTTTACTGCATAGTATTCAGTATATGATTACACCAAATCTTGCGCTATTGGCTTAATATCTTTGGCTAAACAACCAATATTTTGTTACCTTTTTATTGTGATTCGTGACTGACTGCAAGGAGCAAAATCATTTAAGCGGAATCAAATTTCAATTTCCTAGTCTGCTTCATGTGTCACTAAAATTAAAGATTCTTGTTCTGACAACTGAGTTGGCAGATGAGCGGAGCAATGCTTCCCCTCAGGGACCGCGAGATAACAAGGAGACCAAGCATATTGAAATGTTATAGCTTTATATAAAGACACTGTCCCAATCTAGCACCCTAAAGTCAAAAATGGTGTTCTCAACTATTGTAAAAAAAACAAAACAACAACACGTAACTCTCATGCTGCAGGAGCAGAAAAAGAATGATTTAAACAGAATGTTTTTTTTTTTTTTGTAAATGTAGTTGGGACATGTCCATTTAAAACGATGACATATCACCGACAAAGACGTCACGTTATCGTTATTTAATCTAAGGGTAGTCAAAACATTGTTGGCCCGCAGACCTCCGTTAGTTGTCTTGGGCACAGGATCTAAAGTCTGATTCAAGACGGCTAAAAATAGACACGCTTCTATTCCCCCCCCCATTTCCCATTCCAGAAGACATAAATCATTAACCCGACACACTGTTTTGACAAGCAAAAGTGAAATCTTGTAATAAAGCAGTGCACTGACTGACGAGTGAAGGATCAGAAGACGCTGATGTTGTCCAGCTATAAATCACTGTACATGTATTAGCACAAAACAATTACCCCCAACACAATATTAACCATTAAATGAAGAAACATTTTGTTTAGGGAATCCAAAGTTTAGCAAAACAGTATGTTCTGTATACAGAAAGGTATTTCTCTATAGGTTTACAGCTGCATCATATCAGTTAATTATATCAGTTATATTAGTTTATAATCAGTTGGAGACGGATATCAGTAAACTTTGTCACTTCTGCTGCTGAGATGCATGCAATCATGACAGACTGAGAGGGATGTAGACACACCTGCGTGCACTCACAAACTCAGGTAAAACCATGTGAACCATAATTGCACTTACATGGATACATTGGATAACCGATAAGTGGTCACTCAGTATTGACCACAAACTATGTCGTTGTGATAAAGGCTGATGAAGCAAACGTATTCAGGACAGGTAAATGGAGAAAGACTGGCAGTGAACAGGGACAAAGGACCTATTGCTGCAGAGAGCCGAGCCACGTCAATTTAAGACAACCTGCATTCATTCGGGGAAACAAAATCATGAACACAATGTACGTAAACAAAATGACTGCCAACAATAGAGCCAAAGAACATTGCTGATCCAAGCAACATTTTCCTAAAGCATCTTAATCAGGGAAGGAAGAGGAATTTAACAAGCAGTTCCACAGGACAATTTGGCAGCAGACAACCTAAAAACCTTATTAACTCCAGCTTAGGGAGCTAATGAAGTTTCCATCCAGGATTGGTGCTGGGATGATCTTAATTCATTCAGTGGAACAGGATGGGGTTCCAAGCTGGAATATTTCTGATACCAAAGTTGGACCCAAGCAACATGGCAGCAAACAGCACAAAATAAAGAGAGAGACTCAAGTGCCGCAGTGAACGGTGCACAAGTGATGTGACATTTTGAATCTCTCTCCATTGTGCCTTGACCTTTAGGTTCTATATCACGGCTCTGCTCAGGGGGATTGTCGATGGAGGCTTGGTAAACTAAGGTACAATGTTCTCTTGCATCCAATCAAGTCCACACTGTGATAATACACCATAATCATGGAACGTAATGAGTTTAAATTAGATATTGACAGGAGGAGAGAACTTGCCAATTCAGTTTTCAACTTTTTGCGTGGGCAACGTGAGCATAACAAAACACACTTTAGATGGTTCTGGATATGAACTATGTGACTACACAGTAACATGTAACAGGTAACAGTTTGTTTGTGGGGGGTTTTCTGCGTCATGCCAAGAATTTGACCCATCCCATATGGGATTACAAGACACCACTATTCAACAGACATCTTCCAGTCTCGCGTGTACAAATCATGTGGAGAAATACATGAATAACACAAAACAAAAAATACATACAGACAAATATCTACCGATCCTCTTGGTAAAGAGCTTTTTTTTTTCTCTTCTGCCAGGCTTTCTCAAGATAACTGGCTAATGTATGTATACGTTTCACATGGAAACAGCCATCTCAGTCTTTAAGCATCATCCATATTTACTAAAATCAATATCTTTTTTTTTTTATTATTATTATATTACTAAACAAAGCATCACGCTTTGGATGGATGGATCTCATTTTCTATATCATTTAAACAACACATCAAAACAGATCCACTTTCCTCCTTCTTTATCAACATATCGTCCAGTTTCAATAGCCAATGGTAAAATACCAGATCTCAACTGAGCACATAGAGATCTTTGCCTTTTGGACACATTATATACAAGAGAATTATCTGTGCCATATGTAACAACTGCTACTATGCTACTTCATCCTTCACTCCTCCTCCTCCTAAAAAGGTACAATCCCCTACACTTTTCTCTCTCGCTCTTAAATCTTCTCTTCCCTCTGCCTTGGTCCCTCGCCTACACCCTGCAGTCACAGTGTCACACAGCTCACATCAATAACAAACACACACACACACACACTTAATTACATACAAAATTGTACTCTATCCTGTGTGATTATGGTCCTGTCAGTGCAGGGAGAGGGCTGCGGTTAACAAAGTCAAAGCTTTAAGGATAGTGCATGTGGGGACATGGGGAGAGAGGTGGCGATAAAGTGTTAACAAAATGTTCACATGTGGAATGCAATAAAACACGTCTCTTGAGACAAACTTGAAAGATGTGAATGTGTTTGTTTACTAAGTGTCTTAATCATTTCCTTTGACCTGATTACTACAAAAGAATTGGGTAAGTCTATCCTATGGAGGGCGCTGCAGCCCTGCCTGCAGCTTTCAGGGGATCTGATGGGTCAGTAATGGAAGCTGGTATCACACAATATACTTGAACAGGTTTACACACATGACAGTAAACACGTAAGCTGTGCCAGTGAGGCGACAAGCGAGGCCGCACCCCCACTGGTGTGATGCTGATAAACTCGAGGGAACGCTTATCATACTCAACACATCTGGGTGACTGCTACTGGAAACGTACGAGTGTGTGACACTGGGCAGCAGCGTGACCCAGAATTTGGAGACGTCATCAATAAGAATTGAGGTGAGCCTCCATGTGGATCCAACCTGCTGCTTTAGGATGCTTGGTAGCTGATTTTGTAAGCTAGACAAGGCTTACCCAAACAATTTAAATATTGATCACACATTCCTATTAAGTCTTTCTCTCTTTCACCGTAGCAGATATTAAGTCAAGCAAAGCAGTAGAGATGTACACCCACACCCTCTGTCGGTATCACCACAACCAAGCACGAATCAACCGCTGTTGACGTTAGGTCATTTTCAAAAATTCATGTCAGTAAAAGACAGCAACAACTGCAAATATTTAAAAGCGGGTCTAAGCCTAAACTGATTCATTTTCAATGAAGTAATTTTAAGAGTTGTCAATTTAGAGTTACTGCTTCTGTGCATTAGTCTGTCCCTCAAAACCCCTTCACACTGACGCATGAAACCCACACATCTCCTCCATTTATCTTCCTAATATAACTTCACTCAGCCCATATAAAAACTAATTTATTAGCATGAGGGGCTTCATCCGTTTAAACGTATTTCTCCATTGTGCATTCAGTTCACATCTACTAAAAGCTATCTCAAAGAACGGCATGTCAAGCGCACAATGTGCTACTGTTTAATGGATATTATTGGATGACTGGATATATTATTGCTACTTCTAAAATGGGCAGCTGTGCTTTAGTGCCATAAAGGTTCTGCCTAATCTCCCCCATGTAATCATTAAACCTGCCAGTGTATTTGATGATTCAGGGCGCGTTCCTTTTAGACCAAAGACAGCGATCCGGCGATTCGCCGCAGGGTTGTTCGGAGATGGGAGAATGACTTAAATGGTCCATTTGTGCAACACCCTCTTCTGTTATTTAACCCCCAAATGAAGCACAAGAAGACTTTATATTTCACAATTATTGCTTTCCGTCAGATCGTTTATAGATCTTGACATTTCTGAACGCACCTGAAGGCAGCTTCATGTCACGGAGAAAGAGAAAAGAGAAGGAGCGACAGTCAGCGGTTACACAAACTCCTGGGCAGTTAGGTGCTGGTGTTTCAGTTTTACCCCCATTCAAAATGAATAGGAAGACCTGCATTTTTGCCGAGCAGTCTGACGACCACCTGAGTGTGTGTGAATGCAGCTTAAATCAGACATACTGCACACGATACTGCCTTATTACAGCAGGCCGGGCCACTGCTCTGATAAGCTGAGATAAACTAAGTCTTTTTAGAGAGTTTGCCGAGGACATGAGACAGAATACAAAATAAAGATGGTGGCTTAATTATGATGTCTTCTCCAACTATTCCATCTTCATTTAAATAGGTTAGTCCCACTGTGATTAGGGCAATGTTGTAATGTTGTAGTAATACCACTGCTAGATCTCCTGAAATGGGTTCATATAGTCACATAGTCTTAACAATAACCCAATGTGAGAGGGTTTATATGAACCTGTGTTGTCCTTTCAGGTTCAGCACAGGCTAGTACAGTAACTCCTCCTCTGACTAAATGTGGCAGCCAAGTCGTTCTCTCATTAACGAAACAAACACCCTCCAGACATTTATGTAACCTGATCAACAGGCTGTAAAGTTCAGACGGGCAATTTGTCTGCTCGTGACAGAAAACAATGTAATGCTACTAACGCTTTGTTTTTTCAGCACCAGTCAAACACATTATCTGCATTAGCCGGCCTATAGAGTCAAGGAGCAACGGAAGGGACAGGCAGGTCTGGACACAAGTTTAAAAAGTTATGATGTCTTTTTGCTACACATTTGTTATAAATTAATCTCAAGTGAAATTACTTCACTTTAGAGCTCAAAGCTTCTTACATTTGGCTAACTCAGACAGCTTTAGGATACAGAGATTTTAGTATTTTAATAACACAATTAGTGGTTTTGTGGTGCAGCTTACTTACTGAGAAAAAAAACTTTAAGCGCACACTGAGTCTAATGTGCAACCCAATTACCTAATACTTAATAAAAAAAAAAAAGAACAGCATTAAAGACACTATGAGGTTAATGGCTTGGCCTCCACTTGTTACTGTATGCCCGACCACAAACGCAAAGAAAGACCGTCTCCAACAATGGTTCCTTGACTAATGGCTTTCAAATGCTTAAACTTACCCAGACTTAAGTTTAAGTTATTTTGGGATATGTTGGAGCCTTTATCCGGGGTGCAGTGGTTTCACCTCCAGAGTCTGGTAAAGCCATTAGTAGTAATTGAAGCATTAAAGTCAAGATAATGTGTTTTTCCAGTATAAACTACTTAAGATACAGGAATGCAGCCAACAGAATATCCACACAAACCACTGACTTCTTTCAGATGGTGAGAGCAGTCAGATTTGAGTGTTTTGTGACTATTTAGGGTTTTGAGGTTTTACGCTGGCTTCAGATGCAGATGCTGTAACAGAGATGGAACTCAGGATACCGAAGCCGGGCAGACCAACAGTTTTGACAGCTAATTTAGGAGGATGCTGAAAATGGGTTTGTCCATGAGCCGGATGATGTGAGGGTAACAGTGCCACCCTCGGAGCAAGGTAGCAAACAAAGTGAAGAGAGGTGCATCGTGTGTGTGTGTGTGTGTGTGTGTGTGTGTGTGTGTGTGTGTGTGTGTGTAGGGCATCAAACTAGGGCTGTCAAAGTGTGATTAATTGATTGAATCTACCCTCTCCCTCTCTCGTTCTATGTATCATTTAGTCATATGGATTGTTTATATTGTAATTTCATTTTGCTGGTCTGTTCTGTACACAAGTATGTCCATCCTGGGAGAGGGATCCCTCCTCAATTAATCTCCCAGATTGTAAAGACCTCGGAGGCAAATTTGTAATTTGTGATATAGGGCTATAATAAAATTGACTTGAAATTAGTTTGTTTTTTGGACTGTTGGTCAAAACAAAAAAATGCAACTTAAAGACTTAATTTAGGGCTATAGAAAATGTGTTACCTTTTTAGGTTTTTGACTGTTATCTGACATTTTATAGTCTAAATAGTTAACCAAAGAAATAATTGCCAATGAATCCATAATGAAATTTTTGGTTTCAGTCCTACATCAGACATAAAATAGGAGTCCTGGTGTTTTGTGCAAGAGGATGAGAGAGATGTATGTAATGTTTGAAGACAAAACATGTGTGTTTACATGTACATACTGGTGTGGTGTCATTGTGTAACAGCGTATGTTTGCTGTAAGCGATTGTCGCTTAGCAGCGTTAGTAGGTTAAAATGTCAGTGGGGGAATGGGAGAAGTCAAGGCTATAAGTGACCCAAATAACTGTTCAGAGCACCCACTCACTCACACACAGGCTCCATCTACCTGCTGTGCTATTCAAGATCTTCTCTAAAAGCACATTTGCTCATCAGCCAGCTGTCCCACCCTGCCTTACAGGTGGACCTACCATCCAAACAAGGTAATAACCTCACAACCCTCGTCCCCTCCTTAGAAACACACACGCCCCGGCACATCCCTCTCATTAAGGTAATTTTCGTATCATGGCACCACTTCAGTGTGATCACACTCTGACGTCAACAACATAATCACATCCGACAGTACCATTTAGAAAATATGTTTCCAAACCCTGAGATGTTTTGCATCGGAGGCAAAGAAAAGAGTAAATGAGGTATAATATAATAAGCCACACGTTTATCCCTCCATTCCAAGTTAATCCAACTCTAAAACACCTTTATACCCATGACAGACTCATGACAGCAGAGACAACAATGGAGTTAATGTAAGGTTTACAACAAAGTCAAAAACCACTCATATGACTGGATTATAATAAACTGAGCCACACATGGCGGCTTACTTTTTGACTGTTTTCAGTGGCTGGGAGCGGCTGGTGTGAGTGCCTGGAAACAAAGCCTTCCTGTATGGGACTGTAATGATGGCTGAGGGTTCGGTCTACTAACATCTGCACCGCATGGCAGACACTTCACAAAAGCATTTTTGGTCACCTGAATTACATTCTTAATAGGAACATTTGTTAACATGAATCAGGCTCTGTTTAACATTTACCAAATTAGCAACAAGAGAGGAAGGAAAAGGATCTAGACGAGGGCATCGACACTGCCAAGGTAAGGGCCTCAACTGTTCTACACATTTTTATTTTAGCACAGCAGTGTAGATTACTTACTGAAGCTTTACATCTGAACAATACCCGTTTCATTTCCTCTGCTGTTCATTTTTCTTACAGAAAGACAAGAGGAACTTAATACAGTTTGGAAGCGGTAAGTTGTACAGTGCAAAGTGTTTACATAAAACAAAAGGTTGGTAGGACCGGGGAGGACTTTAAAGAGACTTGAACATTTTATTAAAAATGATATTATTTATAGTAAATGTGAGTACATGAGTAAATGCAGGAGAAATGATTCAAAGCTGGGTGTCGTCACAGTGGCTATAAGCAGCAAGGGGAACTCTGAGTTGCATAGGAAACGCACATAAATAATCAGCTAATATACACCTCCTTAACGGATGACTCAATGTCACACACACACAACACACACACACACACACACTGATATTCATCAGTCTAATAATAGGACAGAGACACAATAGAGAAGTGACAAGATAAAGAATGAATTAAAGGATTGCTTTTAAAGAACTGATTGATTGATATATTGATTAATTGTTTAGTCCACGATAAAGTCTTCAAATTTCTTTTTTTTGTGCAACCAACAGTCCAGAACAAAAACATATTGAATTTGCAATGATATCAAAATGAGAAGAAAAAAACCCAGAAAAGCCTCCTAGTTGAGAAACTGTAACCAGTGAATGTCTGGCATTTCTCTCTTGACAAATGACTGAGTGATTAATCCTTTATCATATAAAGTTGCTTGTTTAACTTTCTGGTGGTTGCCTTAGTGGTTAATCAGCAATATTTTAAATGTTAAGTGACAAGGAGGCAGAAAAGAAAAGGCCTTTGAAAGTGGAGTCCTTGGTCCATGAACTTGAAAACATAACCCTGCTGCTAGCACCGGGGGGGCATTGACACAGATCTGGTCTGACACAGAAACACTAAAGCACACAGAAAACTCAGAGAGGGGAAAAAGGAAAGGACACACGCAGATAATTATGTCCAACGTGAATCACGTCATGTGACTGCAGTAAAGAGATAGAGAGAGTGAGTACCTTATGAGAGATAAGAATAGAAGCTGACAGCTACACCGCCTTAAACAAATTGTAACCAAACTCCTTGGACAGCCACCTCCTCAAACCCATTCATACACGTTCTGTTTCGTCGGACCATTAGTCTCCTGTGGCAGGTGACGGCGGATTAACACAATCTGAAACAATGGGCGGCCCCGAGAAGTACACTTCTTGTTTCATTTCAAAAGGTAAAAAAACAGGTTGCTGGGCCCCTCACTGAGGTTAAGCCTATAAGAGTATGTGAGTGGATGCAGATGGCAGAGGAGCTGCGAACCCCCATGGGTGGTCACACAACTCTAAGCACCATGGGGAAAACAAGAGAACAATATTAGAGTCAATGGTGCTATTACAAGTTTATTCTGAAGTGTTGTGATCAAGAACTACGCCAGCTGGGAGATTAACAACATGTGTACAATCTCTGCTGTTGTACGGAAATCTCATTACAACGACACTTACGTTGAAACCCTTGCTATTAATGGAGGGCAAATAAGTTCAAAGTTGCTTTTTTTTTAGCTTCCACTACATGCCTGTGAAAGACTTTGAATCACAAAAGCGGCTTAATGTGTTTGCGCATAGGTTTATGCCGTACAGTGTTTGAGAAATGAATCACATTTGTGATGATCACCACTGGATTTTTAATGTGGTTAAGAAGTTTAACCTCAACTGTAATTTAAGGGGTTAAGGGGGATTGTAGGTGATTCTAACACAGCCTGACGCGTCTAGTGCTGGAAGGCCTCAGCAGAGCAGCTGTTGGGGGAGGAGGGGGGGTACAGTGTCACATAATATCACCAAACCACTAGTAGCAGCAGGTGTGGCCATGGCCATAGTAGAAACTACTAGACAAAGTGTGGGGGGGGCAGCGTTTAAATTTGAATATAGCCTTGACAGTGGAACGACTGTAGAGATGGAGAGACAGGGTGTTGGTGGTGAACAGACAAAAAAAAAAAACAGCAAGTATCCACTTCCCATTGCTAAAACAATGCACATTTGCATGGTAAGGAAAGGTAGGTGAAGAGCAGATAGCGCTACAAAGGCCAGACCAAAAGATGTAGCAGTTGTTGGAGGAAAAAGAAATTGGGTGTCCAAAAGAATACGGTTGTCAGCAGACTGTGCAGAGGTCACAATAAGGAGCCTCCTGCATCACCTCAAACCCTGACACGTATGCAAGTATAAGGGATGTTTGAAAGGACACCGTATGTGCCATAACTGTGCATGTATGTACCGTAAAGACAGTGTATCACAGTATGTGCTAGCAAGGTGAAAACATTTCAGCCCAAAACAATATTCCTGAAGTTCTGCAGCAGCTGTTGTGAGAAAGTGGAGCCATTGGCACACAGACAGAGTTGGCTGCGAAGTGCGAAGATAAGTTTCAATCATGTACTCTGCCTCCACTATTGCTTTTATTATTAGGCCATTAGTCTCGCATTGCCAGACCTATCTTGGTAATTGATAATAACTTTTACCTGAAGTAAAGAGAGATAGATAGATAGATAGATAGATAGATAGATAGATAGATAGATAGATAGATAGATAGATAGATAGATAGATACATACATAGATAGATAGCCTTTAGCTCCTCGTCATTCCAGGGTTTAACTTATTAACTAACTTATTTTCTAACTAAACTATGGAGCCAACAACTCAGGTTGTATCCAGGCTGTGTCAACAGTGAGCACAGTCAAATACATTACATACATGCCGGGAATATATAAAACAAATGCCGGTTTTGTGCTTTCAATATGTAAAGCTGTAAAACACATTCAAAATATTAAGACATGTATCATATCATATATATGTATCATATATCAAGAAGAACTTGACTGAGGCCAGAGACAGGCCTTTGCCTGGTTTACGCTACGCTCGGTTAACTGCTGTGATAACAGCTGCTGAAGCGAGGCATCGCTGCCTGCTCCTGACACTCCGACAAACCATCCTGCTGTTGTCTTCTCTCTTGGCGAGTGTGTGTGTGTATATATGTGTGTGTGTGTGTGTGTGTGTGTGTGTGTGTGTGTGTGTGTGTGTGTTTCACGCACATGTCGGATTTCTTGCCAACACCTATGAGGATCAAGTGTCGTCTGAGACAAAAGGCAGAGAGACGTTAACGCAAACAATTAGCGACATTTGACAAATCAGCTACTTGAGCTAATTAAAAGGCTTAAAGCCAACAGATAAACGACCGTGAAGATTAAAGAGTGGTGAAAATGCATTCAGGGTGATAGCAGACCCCAGTGTTGTTAGCTAATATGAAAAGGAGGCAGCCGTGTGTCCTTCTGCTGACCCACATCTTATCTGGACGCCATACAGTAGCTGAGTAGGTAAACAGACAGACACGCACACATGAAGTTGACCTAATGTAAGCCACAGAAGAAGAAAAGAGAGTTAAGTACCGGAATATGTTACACACAGGAGCTTAACAGCTAAAAACCGCTAGGTCCCCTGCACCAAAGAGCACCTTGTTAGACTTTTTAAACCACCACCAAAAAGAAGCGCTCCTTTTCTCTGTCTTCCCAGCTACACATCTCATTTTGAACTCCTTTTCAGTGTAAATAAAGTTGTGTGAATGGAAGCTTTTCCAACCTACTGTACTATCTCGTTGCACAAGTATCCCTGAAGAGCAGGTAGGACACATATTTAAGGCCCAACCCATAGTTTGATTTACGCTGATTCACAGCTTTGGTGAGCAATGCACATGTGCAACATGTCACTCTCCTGATGTCACCCCACAATCAATCCAAACAGAGATAGTAATAAAAAGATAAGATCCTGCATTATAGCACATTAGAACACCATTATAACCTTGAACACACTTATACAAGTGTCTAATATTCTTTGTATCGTTACAGGCTTCATAACTACGTGGTAAATCACAGGTGACGAGGTTTAAGCGGGCACCGACCTCTTTTCTCCTCCAGATCCTGGAGGAACTGCCTGTAAGTAGCCGTGGAGCTCATCCCTCCCTCCCTCCCAGAGAAAAGAGAGAAAGAGACAGGGGGACGGAGAAATAAAAGAGAGAGAGAGAAGCTATTGAATAAAAGGAGAGGGACAGTGCAGGGAACTGTTAAGAAATGTCAAAAGAGGGAGGAAAGAAAGTGATCTAGAAAGCACAAGGTAAGTGAGGTGGTAAGAAAAAGGTGAGTGAAAAGAGAACAGAAAACGAGTAAAGAAGGGAGGAAGGAGGAAGAGGAGGAGGAGGAGGAGGAGGAGGAGGAGGAGGGAGAGTCTGGAGGCTGCAGTTGATCCCGGCTGTTAAAGGAGAGCCATCCTTAATCACGTAGATAATCCCTCATCGCTTACTCGCTTCTTTCCTTCTTCTACCAGTCTTCACTCTGCCGAGTGTCAGTGGTTATGCTAGTGCTGATTGTGGCGGTGTGTTAGCAGCTCTAAGCCAGATAGAGGAACTGGACTTTGACCACAAGGCGGGTGATGTCACTGCCAGAGTCAGAAACATGTGTTTCACTTGTGTCTAGAGCGAGTAAATGTGTGTGTGTGTGTGTGTGTGTGTGTGTGTGTGTGTGTGTGTGTGTGTGTGTGTGAGTGTGTGTGAGAAGGAAATTAGAAAAAAGGCGTGGTTCTTATTATTACTCAGCTGTGACTTTTTTTTTCCCTTTCTTTTTTTTCAAAAGCGGCGTGGTATGTTGAAGCTGGAGTTTGAGAAGGAGTGTTTGACTGTTACACATTTGTCATGCAGTCAGCTTCACATTGTCTTCTTTGTGTGTGCGTGCGCGTGTGTGTGTGTGTGCGTGCGCGAGACTTTCAGCTGCCTGCTAGATCAACATACTGAAGCAGATTACAGAGCAGCAGACGTGAAGAGGCCTCTGGAACACCCACTATCCTCTGTTTTTCATATTTGACAGCACAGTCTCGCTCTCTATCATCTCATGCATGTGTTCCTCTATTAATGTTAATATTTTAGCTGACAGTACGCCTCTGCACTTGTCTGTCACTAAACTGCCTCATGATTACTGTAAATGTGGAGTCATGAGCCTGCTGCATTGGCTAATCCTCAGTTAAAAAGGCCGAGTATTTGTATTAAAAAAAAAAATCCACCTACTGTATACAATACACATAATATATAAATATATATACCACGTTTATTATGAAATCTTAAGAGAAATAATCATGTTTGTATCATGTCATATCACATCGTCTCTGCGTGGGGAAGCAACTAACTATTAGTTTCATTGATTCATCTCAATTATCTTTACAAATTATGAATCAATGAATTCATAAAAAAAAAAAAAACTGAAAATGCTTGTTTAATCACTTGTTCTGTCCAACCAATGGTCCAAAACCCAAAGCTATTTAAATTACCATCATATAAAAATCCTCACAGGGAGGAGGAACGACAAATTGGCATTTTTGCTTCATAAAAGGACAGCAAAAAAATTTATTCTCTCAAAATGATTGTCCATAAATCAACTGATCCCCTAATTCTTTCAGTACTTGTGTGAGCATCATACGAACGCCCGATACATTAAAATATAATATACAACGAACCAGGATCAATCAATGAAATAGTATATTTACTTTGAACAGTCTTCCTCACTTATCAGCTCTGTCCTTTCTCATTTATTCTACCTCATGAAAAGGTGAACACCACACGGTAAATAATTACCTGGTTACACACACACACACACACACACACACACACACACACACACACACACACACACACACACACACACACACACACACACACCAAAAGAGGGCAGATAAGGCCAGATGAGGTCTAGTACCATGGCAGCCAGCAGGTTGGCTCATCCAAATACCTGTTATGGCTTCCTTCACTTCAGGACTTCAGGGTCACTTGTAAGTGAATGTAAGTAAATGGTGGAAGATGAGCAGTGGCATTGAATGTCTCTCTCAACATAATAAGTGTATTTACATCAGGAATCTACTGGTGGTGCATTTGGAAATGTAAAACGAGCTACTGCTTGAGTTCACATCATGTTGTGTCATTTATCATGACACAACATTTGCTGGTTACACAAATGCTTGTTTCTTCAGTATCACATTGACTGTCATATTTAAAAAAAAGATCTGTGTTTATAGCTGCTGTCAGACTAAATTCAATTATTTTTATATACAAGATAACCAAAAACGTGATTTAAAAAAATAAAAGTTAGCCCTTTGTGTACTTGCTCCTAGATACGTGTTCTAAGCCTGCTAATGATACACACTTACACAAGGGGAGTTAAAAGAAAAGTTAGTTTATGATCCTTTACTGGGTCATTCATAAAAAGGGACACCTGTCCCTACTTCTCTCAGTTGGTCAATTAATCAGAACATTTATCTTTTCTTGTTTCCAACAAGCCATGCATTTCTCTTCAGTTCTATTTTATTAAGTGATTAAAAGAGATCTGAAACGCTCCAGAAATGACAACCCTGACAGGAATCAACATGTTCTTTATAGAAGGTTCTTTTTCCTTGAAGTGAACCTCTCAGCATTTAGTTTTATCTCTTTGTCACAGACATAACAAACACACTTTTACACTAAACACAAACAGTCAGACATCCAAACATTTCTAAGTAGTGACACACACACACACACACACACATCAGTAATTTCTCTTTTCTCAAACAGAAATGCTGCTGGCTCTCCTGATCTCAACTGTTAGCAACCTGCGACCTTGTGTGTGTGTGTGTGTGTGTGTGTGTGTGTGTGTGTGTGTGTGTGTGTGTGTTTGCGTGTGCATGTGTGTGCATGTGTGTGCGTTTTCCAGGGGGATTTGAGATGACCTCAGATAATGACCTGACCCACACAGTTCAAAGGCCAATAGCTTCCAATTTGCCTCCATTAATTTGTTTCCTCACATACTCCAATGACATTTTCGGATAAAGAACGATACCCAGGGGGATTTAAACTAACCACACACACACACACACACACACACACACACACACACCTCAGACATCCTTAGCAGACAAAGAAGCGTTGCAGTTCAAAGCCAACATGCTCCATTCAACAACTATTTTAAGTTGAGAAATCCTGACAAATTTTTTTTAAAAACTGTTCATTAATCCTGAACACTCCCCTGGGAGTCTCCTCTTTCACATGACCCTGTCAACAGCAGCCAGCTTCATCAAAGGCCGCCCTGGACACACTGCTCACACACACACACCAATTCACACTCAGGCCGTCACACACCGGGCCAGAGGATGGCGGTGGTGTGACTGGTAACCATAGCGACAGGACAGCAGCTAGCTGCCGGTGTGTTTTTTCACCTTTTACACAAAAGTTCCTCTGGATTTAAAAGGGCCAGGGCCTAGCAATGCACTGTAAACTGGTGCAAAGGTGGTAACAGTTCACTTCAAAACAACTCAACCAAAACTGAGTGCAAGTACACTGGGAAATATTTAACTGAGAAACAGCAAGCAGCAGCGAGCAAGTTTCACCTTAGCCGATGTGTCTCCTACACGAACTTGACTCAAGAGGACAGAAATTATCTTAAAATTGTAGCCACTAAATAAAAGGACAACCAGATTTTTCCAAAAGAAATAAGGAAGACAGGAGGAGAAATGGATGTATTTACCTTTGTTGGAGGAAGTCAGCAGAAACAGCAGCGGCAACATGGAAGAGAAAAAAAGAAAAGGACAGACTGGTTAGATTGATGATCTTTAAAAAAAGATAGGGTCAGCCTTAAAATGATATAAAATAATTTCCTACAAAGTGAAAGTCATTGTTACATCACAGTAAACATTTTAATATTATAATTTTTTTTTTATATAATTTTATGTCATGTATGACAAATTAATCTCAACTCAAGTTCCTCTTACTTGCTTTTTCTGAGCTTTTACCCGCATCTAATGAAACACGGAGCATGTGATGGGGCAATACATGCCAAACACACAGGCTAGTTAAAGACTGGCACTATACCCAGGCTCAGTCACTCTGTGCTGTTTAGTATTCAGCCACTATAGGAGGTCTAGAAGCAGATATATAAGGACTATTACAGCACCTGAATTGAAATCGATTGTTTTGTGCAAGTTCATTTATGTGTATCTGCATTACTTGATTTGATGCTAAACGTGCCTATTGTGGTTACAAAAGTCTGTTTTCTTCAATGTGCTGTCAATGTGTGTGTTTCAGCATTTGCTTTTTCTGTGTGTATGTATGTTGGAGTGTGTGTGTGTGTGTGTGTGTGTGTGTGTGTGGATAAACACTGTAAAATGCCAAGCAGCTTGCTTTTGTTTCTGCAGCTGATGTGAAACTGTGTGCAGTTCTAATCAGAGATGGTGTTCAGTCAGCGCTGTCAGGAGGCTGATGTGGCACACACGCACGCACGCACACACACACACACACACACACACACAGGTTCCTCTGCAGGCCTGTTAATCTCCTGTGTGCGTTAGTGAGTGTGTGTGTGTGTGCGTGCATGCTCCACCTGGTCCACTTCCAAGTTGCATCACCTGATCTGTCATATCATAAGAGGAACTAGATGAAAGTGATTTCTAGGCTTTGTTTTACCACGAGTAGTGCTTACATAATATTTCGGGATTGTCTGTTACAATATTCAAATTCAAAATTTTTGAGTCCAGTTTGGACAGTTCTTATGAAACACTGCTAGGAGAGAAGCTGTGTGTCATAAATATTCAAGGTCTCATGGTGTGCTGCACAAAAAGCATCCTTTGCTGCACACAACCCATTGGTTGGATCCCACGCATTTCACAAGTCTTTGAGGCACATTTTATTCTCGATTGTCCTCCAAAAATAATTAGACGAGACGACAAGATCTTGTTTCAATAGTAAATAACACTACAGTTATGTGAGAGACAAGGAGGAAAAGGGAGACAGAGTGAAAATAGTGAGAAAAAGAAGGGATTTGTTTTCGATTCAGTCTGCGTAAGTGAAGGTTCTGATTGAAGGAGAGGCAAAGATGAGCTAAAAAGACAGAAAGAGAGCACGATGGATAAATAATGGAGGGAGCCAGACAGAGATGAAAAACAGAGATGAAAAAGCCAAGTGATGCGGAGAGAAGAAGAAATACTTTAGTGAAGTGGAGGAAAAAAAGGCAGTCTGACACGTTCACAGGGGATGTAAACACAAAGGTTAGCTGTCACAATGGACATATGGCATGTTTCCATTACATGGTACCTGCTGGACTCGACTCTACTCGCCTTTTTTGGTTTTCCATTACGAAAAAAAGTACCTGGTACCTGCTAACAGGTACTTTTTTTAGCACCACCTCAGTCGAGGTTCCAAGCGAGCTGAGCCGATACCAAAAGGTGACATGAAAGCGAAAGAGGGGGGTGTCCTGAACAAACCCACCATTTTTAAATAGTTTAGCCAGCTGTGTTTTTTTGGGTTTTTTGCTGCCTGCAAATGTGTCTTCTGTCTGTGGCTACAACAACACACCTTCGACGTTCTGTGTGTATGTGTGTGTGTGTGTGTGTGTGTGTCGCGTTAGGTCACGGCAGTTACTGCGGCGCCGCTATGATATAACTATATAACTTCTCCGTCTGCAGTACAGTGTTTGCAAAAATGGGTAGCCACCTTTAATCATACAGTAGCATACATTTTGTGACATATTTAAAAATTCCTTGATAATTCACTGAACACACCTACATTTTACTTATGAGAGAGAGATATTTTGCTGATTTAAATCCAGCTGTGTGTCATGACAGTGTGGGCAGGGAAACTGCGATCCGGCAATTAGCCGCAGGGTAGTTCGGCGGGAGGAGTGTCACAGATGGCTCATTTGTGACCGTCCTGTTGTGTTCTTTAACCCCCTCCCCAATGTAGCACAAGTTGACTATACATTTCACAATTACTGTTTTCCGTCAGATAGTTTATAGATATCGACGTTTCCAACCGCACTTGAAGGCAGCTTTATTTCACAGGAGAGAGAGAACGAAATGAGACGAGCGAGACATAGCGAATGCTTTGTTGTTGCAGGAAACATTCAGCTATTAAACTCCATGGCAGTTCAGTGCGTTGCGTTTCGTTTTTTACCTTCATAGTGTTTGAAAACTTTCTTGTGGCAGCAATAAAGGCAGTGATGTTTCCTGTTTACTGTACAAGATTCTCACACCACCTCAAACCATAGCTGAAAACACAACGACAAGTCTGATCACCGGTTACATGATTGGCCACAGCAGCGTGACGTGAGGTTGCGTTTCTCCAAAAGTTGAGTCGGTCTCAACTTTTCGCCGCATTCATGTTTTTTTGTGTCCCTTCTGCGGCAAACCCAGCCACAGCCTAAAAGCACTACCCCCATTCAAAATGAATGGAAAGACCTGCGTTTTTGCTGGACCGTCTAGTGGCCTTCGCAGGCAGTTTGAATGAAGCCTAGGTCCACACACACAGACAGACACAGAGACAGCGAGACAGAGAGAGAGAGAGAGAGAGAGAGAGAGAGAGAGAGAGAGAGAGAGAGGCTGGATCCAGGACAGGCCTCAACAAGTCCACCCCCACAAACCATTACATGAGATGTAACATGGGAGCAGCTGCAGTAACTCCATGTTTCAGTAATGAACTTTGACTTTTTAATGGGAATAAATGTCCATTTTACTACTCCCTCTTCCTGCTGCTTTTACACTTGATATTGTACAATTAAAATACATTGCTGCAATGGGTTGTTTCAATGTCTTCAAATCAAATAAGAATAGACGATGTTGAGCCTTGACTGTGTTGAATGCTCTTCTTAATACAGTGCAAAGGAGGGTCAAAATGTTATGGAGGAACATTTTGTACATGGCCAATTACTTGCAGTCAACCTACTGTACTGTAGTTTGGCTGCTTGCCATCGTTGTTTCTCTTTCACAATGACATTGGAGAGCGGAAGAAAGCACGATGCAATATCTGGCCAGTGGAAGCATCCACGTCAGTGTTCACAGTCAGTGATCCACGTCTGTTTGGTTTCCAGCAACAATTTGTTTTTTTATCACCAGAAGAAAAAGACTGTCATGACATAAGTAGCAAGCCACAATGGCTGAACAAATAAAGAGAACAGCACAACAAAAACTCAAATTTCACAAACCAGAGGAAAAGAAAAAAGGTAACGATGACCAAGTTAATTACTCGAATTTTGATACGCGCTCATTTATAATAAAATTGTAATATTTGTTGTAAAGTAAGCCGTGTGATCGATGCAGCTGTGCAGACTGGCAGACCACACAGTCAAGGTGGTTCTAAAATAAAACCAGTGATAAGCACACACAAACACACATGCAGGTCTGAATAACAATGGAGAGCTGGAGACAACAGAAGGTGGGCGAGGAGTTGAAATGGAGTTGATAATGTGGATGAGAGACAGAGTGGGAATGAATGAGTAGGTTGAGTGGGAGGGAAAAGCAATCATAGAGAAAATAACGGCGTCAGAAAGGTGGAGAGTGAGAGAGATGCCACAGCAGGACAAAAAGAGAATGAAAATAAGCGATAAATAGAAGACAGATGTACGTAGACATGTTGAATGTCTGTCAGTATTCAATTATGACCTGCTGAGAGAGTGCTGATAGAAATTAGCCCTCTCCTGATTTTACGCATTAGCACAAATACTGTGCAATGAAAATGCATTTATTTAGAATCTGGGCTTACTCTGGTAAAAGGGAAATATGTATGCGTAATATCGCATGTGACCCTCTACACATACATGTATTAATACAGAAATAAAAGTAAAAAAGTGGACACAGATGTACAGCAGAAACATTATTTCACACATGCAGTCACATACACGGAACCGATGTAACGTACCAAACCCACGTCTGCGCATGCACACACACATTCAAACACCTGTCAGATGTACTGTACATAGTTGAAGTGCCCTATTTTAGATTGAATGCACAGTTGTTTAAGAGGAGACAGACAGGACAAACTTTTCCTTCACACACACACACACACACACACACACATATACATTAACACAGCAGTCAGTCACATCTAGATATAGTAACAGGCCAATGTGCGTCATAGAACCGGTGATAGCATTTCTCCAACAGTATGCAGCCAACTTACAATGTTCTCATTTTGATAAGTGTTAATAAGGAGTTGCATGTTCATCATTACACAGCACTGTGATGTCTCTTTCCACGCGGCCCAAGTCAGCATTCTACAATACCTAGAATGGATGCACACAGTGAACTACCCTGAACTAAATAAGAACCAACGGGCACTTAAATGCATTCGCTTAAGCAGATACGCTTATCTAAAGCTCACACCAGTAACACTTGTATTCCCGCAGTGAGAAATAAAAGTTCTCGCTAAAGCATATTCCCACTTCCCGACTTTTTTTTTTTTTTACCCTAAAGCCGCCTACACATGATCCGCGGTAAAACCGCTCTGCCTTGGCCATTCCATTGATTTCCTATTGCGAGAGCGGTGCTGCCAAATAGGCGCTGCGCTACCCGTGGCGTCGGGCACCACTCGGAAATGCCGCTGTGCGCTGCGCTCAAAGTTCAAATTATTTCAACTTTGACCTAGTTGCCGCTAACCTTTCAAGGCGCAGCCATGGGAGCAACCAAGTCCAGAACGTTCCTGCGCTGCGCTTTGCCTCTTTCCTCTGCACTGATTTCAAGTTAGTTTGTTTAAAGTCTTGCATTACATATTCACCTTTTTGTACATGGAAGTATTGTTATTCATTTTTTTTGTGTGTTGTCAATTTATCTGCACTTTTGGGAATGTGATGAGAAGGAGCTACTGTTGCTCACAGCAGGCCGCGTGTCTGACACAGACATACAGTAATAGTAAGAGTGCATTAGTGGCTGAGTGGATGATTGTGACAGTCAGAGAGAGACAGATGTGTTTTTAATGGGCTCTGATAAGCTGAAAGACTAAAACTACAGTGACGCTGCCTCTGAAGACTCTCCTGTCTCTGAGAGTTCCCAAGCTGTGAGAGCAGTGTTATTAAATATTAACACATTCATATATATATATATATGAGAAACGGAGCCGGCTTCAAAGAGACATGGTCAGCACAAAATGATCGTCAAGGGGAATCACTCTGCACACTTTTATGTGCGTCATGTGAGGCCTTCCTTAAGGCAGTCCCTCCTTTTTTCCTTTTTTTGAGATTGTTGCGGCCCGATTTCGAACGATTTCATAGGAGCTTTTGTAAAAAATTGCGATAAAGGTTGTGATGTCTTTTGTATGTTTGTTGCAATGAAGTTGCGGGAGACAGTGAAAGTTGCAAAAAAAAGTTGTGATTTTTGTTTTGTATAGTTCTTTAAAAATAAAAAGGAAACTTGTTTTGGGGAGAATAAAACTACTCTGGGCTGAGTTTTCTTAGTAACCTTACCAAAAAGACTCAGGATGCTGCAAATGTTGGTATAATATGAAAATGGCTGGTGGATTTAAGACACAAAATAATAATTTATTGAATCAATCAAATTTGAACATATCTGTCAGTGGCTTGTTGGTCTTTACATTGTTAGTTAATTTCCTATCCTGGCCTGGGACACACATTCATACGGTTTGATAAAGTACTTATTGGACTTTAACTTATCATTGCACTTACAATAACGAGCATAGCTGTCCTCAATTTAGGTCATTGTGTCGTCTCATCTCCTTTTTCTCCTGCATCCACTGTGTTTGTGTTGTCACGGGGGTTACGGAGCAGTAGCCCCACCCGCTGCAGAAAGCCGACAGCCAGGATGGAAACGGCAGCAACTTCAGCGACTTTTAAATCGTGAAAGTCTACATTGATGTTAAAATGTATCTGACGGTCTGAAATGTTTTGCACGGTCTTTCGCTGTACGTTTTGTTGGTAAATGAGTCACACGCACGTAATCGTCTTCATATCAAAAACAAAGAAATGACCAACCCGTTCTCACTCCCGATTGGTCATTGGCTCTCAGAGTGCACGTGGGACTGCTGTGATTGGTTGAAGTCACGGGAAACTTCAGGTTATTGGTCAAATGTGCGGAAAAGTTGCGGTGATTGGTCAAAATTGCGAGTCGCACCAAATTCGCGGTGATTGGTTGAATTCACGTGAATTGGCGCCATCGCGACATCGCGAAATCCTGGAGGGACTGTTAAGAGAGAAAAAATTAATACATTTGATGAAAGGCACCTGCTATTTTAACACAAACTGCATGGGAGGAACCATTGCTGACCTAAAAATCAACATATAAGGTGTGTTCGAAACCATTCCCTATCCCTATCAAAATAGTGCACTACATAGTGTGTTCGCCATTTTGTAGTGGTGTTCGAATTATCAGCGGTTAATTTCATTCACTATATAGTCCACTATAATATGCCCACAATGCACAGCTAATTTGAGTGTACATACGATGTACCCTACATTTCACTCCGTACACCACAATGCAACGCGGCCGTGTTTTCCCGGAGGAGAAGAAGAAGCAGAAGGACTTGCGAAAACTGAAAAGGAAAAATGGAGCAGGCTTTCGTTTATGAATAAATGTAAGCTGTTTAAGTATAAGAATTTTCTGTGTTTGAAACGTTAGTGAGCTAGCTTTTGTTGTTTATAAATGTTTTTGGTTTGGTTTGTTTACATGATGCTAGGTGCTGCTAGCCTGGTCCTACCAGGCTCTGGTCCATTTCATTTGACCAGAGAGTCTGGCCACTCTCCATTGACAAGTGTTAACTTCCTTGAAGGCGGGTACTCTGTTGAAGTTTAATACTATTGGATCTGCCCAGAGCCACTCTGGATCTCCCATAACCAATCGCTAACGTTTGGTCATGACGTATGTCATGCGCATGTGCAAAAAGAGGGGAGACTATCAAGGCTATTAGCATTAGCACCACTAGCGATAGCCTTAGCCAACTCCTTCACCACTAACATAGCGAGCTGGAAAACTTTTCCCGAACCCCGTGGGGAGGAGGGCCACAACATCATGGCCACCAACAAAACTCAGCAAAGATTGTTCTTGCTCGGGCTTTAACTTCTGGATATTCGGCGGCGTTGCCACAACGGACCGAATGGCTTCGCTCGCATCTTTCTAGCGCACGGCCTCAACATCATCGTTCTCAGCCACTCCCTCTGTTCGCTGATTGGACCGCCAAAAACTTTGGTCGAGAAAACCCAAGACTATACCGCGAACCTAGACGGAGTAATGACGCAAAATGAAAATTGAGCAGAAGTACGTAGGAGGGCGGAGCCAGGATAAGGTGCTCCCGTCACACAAATATCCGATATCTACTGACGCAAAGATGTTTGATGAAAATTTCAATGTAGTGTCCAAAATCTCGTTTGGTCCTTCCCTATATAGTTCACTATTTAATAGACACTATATAGGGAATAGTAAGTTAGTTAATGAGGGAACGGTTTTGAACACAGCTATACTCTCGTATATACAATATCGTAAGATGCAGATCCTCTCACTCTATAACTGTGACGAAAATCCCAAACCTCCATTAACTTGAAATACAAACAAAGAAGTTAGGATTTCATATAATATACAGTATGATTTTGAAAATGATTTCATTAAAAGGATATCAAGGCTTCAAAAGAGCAATAATACAAGGTATATTTGAATGATTGACAGGTGTCCCGGCCTATCACAGTCAGCCTTTGTTGTTGTCACTCACTTCTGCCAACATCAAACAGAAGACTATAATCATTATGTGTATTTTTAACTTGTTAGGGCTCTAAAATGACTTTATTTAGAGCTCTAAAATGACTTTATATAGTAGTACACAGCATTAGTGTTCACTCTGTTTAGATGGAACAAAGTACTCTTAAGTAAATGGACCAAATGGAGTTGGGCAGACAATGTTCCTTACAGTATACATTGCCAGAAGTGAATGGAAGACTTGGAAGAGTTTGAACAGATATAAATGTAGTTATTCATCAGTGATGATCAAAGGAAGCACCAAGGAACTCCATACTTAAACAGTAGCCGGAAGGAGCTGCTGAAAAGAATACACACACTGGAACAAATGACAAAGTTTTGCACATAGTTTCCCCCTTACTAAGAACCAACGTACCAACGAGTGAAGCATTAACCTTAACTGAGCTGGAAGGCCTGTGTGACTGTCTGCATCTGATAGCATAAACACAGACTGGCTTAACCGCATGGAACTGAAGGTGACTGGACAGGAGGCTGACTTCTAGAGGTGTCGCGATATTAAAATGTAACAAGATTTCTCATCCAGGTGAAGTGTCTTGCGATATCAGTAAGCAAGTACAGAGCAGCAGCCAGCATGACGGATGAGTCTGACTTTGACCTCGAAATTAGCATTGAAGATCCCCCCGCCCGTTCTCCAAAGTTGACTGCGAGTTAACTTTTG